>NW_007256001.1:87092-88313 GCF_000164805.1 Carlito syrichta | reverse complement strand
CCATATGTTCTCACTCATAAGCTGACCTTGAACAATTATAATGCTATAAGAAAGTGATTGACAGTAGTGGGAAACTGTTGCAGGGGGGTGGGATTGGCAGTGGAGGGAAACTGCTGGGGGAGTTAGGGGCACACCTCACCAACAAGGGTGCCTGCATGGTGTATGTTTATATACCTAACCCTGAATTGTACCCCACATCTTTATAATAAAAAAATTTTTTAAGAGTTAATAATTTCTAAATATCCACCTCCCATATGACCTCGCAATCCCCCTACTGGGAATATCCCTGAAGATCTCAAATCATTCTATAAAAAAGATACCTGCACACGTATGTTTGTCACAACATTGTTCACAATAGCAAGAACCTGGAAGCAGCCATGCTGTCCATCAAAAGAGGACTGGATTTAAAAACTGGGGTACATATACATGATGGAATACTACGCAGCCATAAAAAAGAACAAAATCATGAATTTCACAGCAACTTGGACAGAACTAGAGTCTATAATACTGAGTGATCTTTCACAGAAACAAAGATCTGAGTATCACATGTTCTCACTTACATAGTGGACCTTGATCGTCCAACGTAATACCATAAGAAAATGACTGACAGTGGTGGGAAACTATGGGGGGGAAGGGAAGGGAGATGGGATTAATGGTAGTAAATATCTGTCTGGGGACAGGGAGACACCTCTTATCAACAAGGGTGCCTGAACAAAGCATATTTGTATACCTAACCCTTAACTGTACCCCACAATATCATAATAAAAAATATTGATTACGAAAAAAAAGAAATCATGAAAACACTTAAAACCAGATATCTAGCTGCCATACATGAATATGGGCAGACTGGTTGGTAAAATATTGAAAAATATTTTAATATGTTGGGAAATATTGTAACAATAAGTATTAGAAGAGATTAATCAATTAAAAAAGTAAATGTGAATGTTAAAAAAAGAGTTAATAATCATGCCTTTTACTCTAATTGCAGTTTAAGACTCTAGATTATTATATTCCTGGGATTAATTTAGGCAAGTCTATTGTATTAAAAACTACACATTGTGATTTTGGGGGATTGAAATATGTGAAAACCGCCAGGCTCGGTGGCTCAGCCTGTAATCCCACGCCTTTGGGAGGCTGAGGTGAGTAGATTGCCTGAGCCCATGGATTTGAGACCCGCCTGGGCAGCAAGACCTCATCTCTACAATAAATCAAAAAATCAGC
>NW_007256001.1:45130-86521 GCF_000164805.1 Carlito syrichta | reverse complement strand
AGAAAGAAAGAAAGAAAGAAAGAAAGAAAGAAAGAAAGAAAGAAAGAAAGAAAGAAAGAAAGAAAGAAAGAAAGAAATATGTGAAAACCCAAAAATAGTTGTTTGGTCAGTTTTGTAAAATTACAAAGAGAATGAACTATTGCTATGGAAGCTATGATGAGTGAATGCAGTCCCTTATGGTAACATGGTTTGTATATTGGGAGCTAAAGTATTAATATTATTTCGTGGGTTCAAAAAAGAAAACACTTTTAGCAACAAGCAAGTTAAAACATAGTTTCTCTCTTCCTATCCCAGAGATGTGTTACCTAGTGGTAATCAGTGCATTCATTGTAAGCTAACCTGTTAAACGCTTCCACATTATCTGTTTAGCTTTATTTTAAGTAAGAGTTTGGCAAATAAGATATTATGATTTCCTTAAAGCATAGTAAGAAAAAACTAAAACAAAATATTGGTTTTGGCCATGTACAGGTGGCAGATAGACCCACCCCTTCAAACTGTTTGTAGTACAACTGAGTCTAACACACCACACTTCTTAGATTTATTTATTTATCTATTTATGTATTTGGTAGTAAGTAAAACACTTACCCAAAGGAAGTAGAGTTCCATGTTGCCTTTGAAGAATGCTGAAAGCAATCCTTAGACATTCCCGGTGCTGTTAAAGAGAAAACACAAACATGCATGTTGAAAGTCTCTTGGCAAAATACAAAAAGGAATGTGGTATGATAATTCGTCAATTCTGGGAACAAACCACGGCGGACTCCAGCAATGTCAAAAACATGCTCTGGGGTTCCCTTGTCAGAAAGGTGCATTGCTGGGCAACAGAGATCATTAGGCATAAGTAGAAACACCTGGGTGCTACCTACTTCTAGGCTGAATTGAAAGCTGTTTCCTCATTATCTTAGGAGGCTGAATCTATGTCAAAGGTGAAAACGTCAGAAGGAATGACAGGATCCAGACTCCATGAAGAGTTTAAAAACTCCCCACGCCCTATACTTCAGCTTAAGGCCCTAGATATTTTCACTACAGAACTTAATTTAGGCTAGTCCACAGTATTTAAGTCCAAACACTGCATTATTTCAGGGATTGAAATATGTGAAACCCCAAACAATGTTGCAAGTCAATTTGGAAGCTATGAGGAGAGAACCATGGAGATATGGTTTGTATCCTAGGGGTTGGAGTGTTTTGACTGCTTCATGGGATTCACAAAAGGAATCACTTTTACCAGCAAGAAAGTTAAAATGTGTTTCTCAAACAAACAGTCTCATTACAAAGTGGGCAAAAGACAGGAATAGACACTTGTCAAAAGAAGATATACGGGCAGCCAAGAGACACATGAAAAAGTGCTCAGCCTCCTTCATCATCAGAGAAACCACATTGCAAATCAAAACCACATTGAAATACCACCTAACCCCAGTAAGAATGGCCATCATTAATAAAACAAACAACAACAGATGCTGGCGAGGATGTGGAGAAAAAGAGATGCTTCTACACTGCGGGTCGAATGCAAACTTGTGCAACCTCTTTGGGAGACAGTGTGGCGATTTCTGAAAGAACTAGAAATTGACCTTCCATATGACCCAGCAATTCCCCTATTAGGAATATACCCAGAGGAACTCAAATTATTCTACAAAAAAATATCTGCACATGCATGTTTGTTGCAGCTCTATTCACTATAGTAAACATGTAACCAACCATGCTGCCCATCGAAGCTGGAATGGATTTTTAAAATTTTTACATATACACAATGGAATATTATGCAATCATAAAGGACAAATATATGGACTTCACAGCAACTTGGATGGATTTAGAGTCTACCATACTCAGAGATATATCACAGAAACAAAGAACAGAGTACCATATGTTCCCACTCATAAGTGGACCTTGAACAATTATCATAATCCTGTAAGAAAGAGATTAGCAGTAGTGTGAAACTGCCAGGGGAGAGGGGGTGGGATTGGCAGTTGAGGGAAACTGTCAGGGGAGGGAGGGGCACACCTCATCAACAAGGTTACCTGCACAATGAACATTTGTATACCTAGCCCTGAATTGTATCCCACATCTTTAAAATTAAAAAATTAGAAACAGTAAATAAATACTTCCACGCTTAAAAAAAGGTAAGTCTGAAAAATTGCCACAGCCTAGAGGAGCCTAAAGGAGACAGAAAAACTAAATGTAAGGTAATAACCTGAATGGGATTCTAGGGTAGAAAAAGAGCATTAGGTAAAAGCTAAGAAAATACGAAGAAAATACAGACTTTTATTAGTAAAAATAAAGTGTTTTTCTTGTCCTGTTCCAGAGATGTGTTGCCCAGTGATAATCAGTGTATGTACAGGAAATTAGCAAATTCTCCTACACACCTACTTTGATGCTAACCTGCTAAAGGTTTCCACCTTATGTGTGTAGCTGCTCTCTGGGTAAGAGTTGGGCAAGCAGATATTAGGAATTCTTTAGAGCATAATAAGAAAAAATAAACTAAACAGCCTTTTCCTACATTTGCCGCTGACAGGTGGCAAATGGATCCACCCATTCAAACCATTTGCAGCGTGACATACTGATTCTAACACCTCACTCTTTTGTCATTTATTTATTTATCTATTGATGTATTAGGATGTAAGTTACAACAGTTACACAAACAAAGTAGACTACCAAATTGCCTTTGAAGGAAGCTGAAAGAAAACCTAAGGTGTTTCCAGTGACAATAAAGAGAAAGCACAAACATGCATGTTGGAAGTCTCTTGGTGAAATGCATAACAGAATGTGGTATGATCATCTGTGTCAGTTCAGGTAAAAAAAAAGAGGGGTGGGACTTCAACAAAGTCAAATTCTGCTCTGGGGTTTCCTTGCCAGAAAAGTGCTTCACTGGGCAATAGAGATTAGATTTAAGAAGAAACACCTGTATGATACCTATTTCTGGGATTAATTGGAGGCTGTTTTCTCTTTGCCTCAGGAGGCTGAATCTGGGTCAAAGGTAAAAAACAAAAAGTCAGCAGGAATACAGATATGTTCAAGGTTCCATGAAGAGTTTAGACTCATGCTCTTTACCCTAACTGCAACTAAAGGCCCTGGATTATTTAATTCCTGGTATTAATTTAGGCAAGCCCATAGTACTTAACACTACGCATTGCTTTGTTTCAGTGATTGAAATATGTGAAACCTCAAACAAAGTTGCAAGGTCAATTTTGTAAAAGTACAAAGAGAATGTCATTCTCCTTATGGAAGCTGTGAAGAGATAACACAGTCCTTATGGAAACATGCATTTAGATTTTGAAAACTTTAGAGAACCTCCCTTAACCCACAGCAACCCCTGTACCAGTTGGGATAATGTATGGTGAACTACTCAAATTCAAGGTTGAACAGCAATCCCCTAGAAAATAATGAAGCCCCTACAGTCCTTGAAACCCAAAATAAACTTATCTAAGAGAATTTCACTGACAGCCTGTAGAGATTTAGAATGTAACCCTATACTTCTAACTATTAATGATCCTGCTACTTTAGATCAAAAGCCTGAGGTGATGCTTCGAGTTTATGGGTTGGAGGTCAATGTTTCAGAACGAGAGCCTCAAGAACAATTAACCCTTCTTTTGGTCAAAACTGTAGCTGTAGGTACACCAAAACCAACCCCAAGCCCCAATAATTGCTATAACTTCCCTAGTAATTATCCCAAAAAGGTAACAATAGTTGAAATTAAAAATTTAAAACAGACTATAGAACTCAAAACTGGTTAAAAGGAAATAAATGTGATGTGGTGGCGTTGGCGAATCTGTAGGGATAGATATTAAAAGAAAGAAAGATGGAAGGATAGATATAAAGAGGAAGAAAGAGAAAGAAAGAAAGTGGACAACTGTTCAGTGAAATGAGCAGAAGCCGTTTATTGAAAGTTACAGCAGGTATTTATCCCCAAATTTTACACAGGCAGTCTCACAAGTCTTTCATGTGAACACAAAGCCAGGTGCAGGAGGGGCATCCCCCACCCACCAGATGCTTAGGTGTGAGGAGGGACAAACCCCAAGATTGTCTTATTGTTCCCTTTGCTAGTTACTGCTCTTCAAAAGCAGTGCAACAGTCCCTACTAGCCTAATGATGTTCTGATAATCAATAACTTTTAAAGCTCACTCAATACCCATGATGACTAACTTAAACTTTATTACCTTTCTATTCTATGCTAATACTACTTACACAATGCTACAGAAGCTCTTAGTTACAGCTTAAACCAATTCCTAAAGAATGTGGCCCAGTCCAAAGATCACGCTGGGCTCTATAGGATGTGGCCCAGTCCAAGGTTCACGGTGGGCCACTTTTTGGAACAATAGACTACATCTCTTAACAAAATGGCTATTCTAAAGTCCTATATATCTATCCTAATTTCTATGAAAGTTTCCAATTCCTAATTCTAATATATAAAGCTGATTAGCAGCAGTAAAGCTTTCAAATATAAAATGTACTAAGGCCAAAACTACGATAGTAGAAAATGGAGACAATGAAATTTCTAAAGTTAACTATATTCTTATTAAACCTAAAAATATCATGATTGATTATGCTTGAACTAACATGATTCCTTGATGCAGTATGACCTATTCTACAATACCTTCTATGAATAAAATAAATTCAATTTCTATAATAGGTAGAAAAAAGACCTTACATTAACTGTAGCTAAAGCCGGCCTAAAAGAATGCAGCCCAGTCCAAAGTACGCACTAGGCTCTCAGGAATGTGGCCCAGCCCAAACTCTGTGCTGGGCCACTCGTGATAATCATCGATACCATTGAAAAGCTGAAAACAACTCTCCATAAGTATATACTAATTCTACAAATATTCTTTTAAATCTTATAAAGAAGCTTGTACCATATAAAAGGCTCCCAAATGTGACCTGAATTTGAATTATATCTAATACCTAAGCCTAAACCACAGTTTATGGAAAACAGGAACAATGGGTTTCTAGAGTGAGCCATGCCTGTCACAGTCACAGAGCCTTCAGCTTAGGCCAGCAGAGTTCCTTTAGGTTGTTTTTGTGCTGCATGGCAAAAGGGGGAGGAAAATGGGGTCTATGGCTCCCGAACACGTCCTAGCGGTCTCAGGGTCCACGGCCCTCCCTGATCCCTAATACTCAGTGGGCCTCCGTGGCCGGCTCCCAACAGTGGGGAGGGAAGTGAACAGATGAAATGGTTCTACAGCCCATGGAGATGACAGTACCTGGCAGCCAGTGGCTTTGAAATTGTCTCACCTCCAGGAAAGTCCAGGGCCAAGACAAATGACTCCCATGGTCCTGGAATGGTCTCTGGGGGCTATAGAGGTCCATTTTCTTCATATCTCTCTGAAAGCAGATCAGATGGTAAGGAAGGCTTGGTGAGGCTCTAAGTCTCAGCCTCTTTCCCAGATAAGAGCAGCCCTGCTGGCTGGAAAAGGGTGTTCCCACCAGGTCATCCCAATATTCTGTGTTTGTTTCTTGGTCTGTCTGGTTGGAACAAACAATCCATAATTACCAACCCAGGACGACCCCAAATTCTGGTACTTGGTTCACTTCTCAAATCTACTCACTGACCCTCTCCTCTGGCCAATCATGTCCCTGTCTCCAGCCCAATTTCTGGCCCTGGCCACACAATAATCTCAAAATGCAGATGGCCATCCATAGCCCCACCTAGACCAATCCTGAGCCCAGCTTTACCCTCAGCCTCAGGGATCTCACTCCCCACAGGGTGAAGCCCTGAACCTACTGATTGGGGACAGGGCTGTCCCTGTAACCAGAGTGACTATCTATGGCTGGCCCTTGTCAGAAATCAGTCCCACAATCACAAGGAGGCTAGGGCCCTCGGGCCACTCACCTGACCACTGAGGCCTACCCACTAACCCGGAGTCAACTATGGGGGTCACCTGAAGGATGCAAGAGTTGGGGATCCCTCTCCTTTACACTGCGATCTTCTGCCCTGACCTATTGGACTGGCTCCCTGCGGTGGGAAAGCGTCTTTTAGCCAACAGTGATCGGCAACCCCGTTGCATGCCTGCTCAACGGTCAAGCTTATCTCCAAGGCCCAGTTATTCTGCCTCCAAACAACCAATCTTCTAGCCCTGCTTCCATTCCCTGAGCCATATGAGTGCACAGAAGCAACTCTCAAGCTCACTTCCACCCAGAAAGGGGGCAGAATCCCAGACTAACCTCTGCAAGGAAAGCAGAGATAGCACCAGGTGCATTGGTACACTGAATAAATGAAAGTCTCCTGAGCACATGCTCAGGGAGGAAGGGAATGGTCAGCATGGGTTGGACATGCAGGCCCTGTCCTCCAGGTTGACACCCATTCCCAGGCCAGCAGAGGCCCAAGCCAGGCAGGCCAGGCAGTCTGCACAGCCCCACATGCACGTCCTCCTGGGCAGTCCTGTGCTCAGTCTACCTGGATGGCATACCCAGAGTCACCCTGAGTCTCTGGAAGGAAAGAGCCTGTGGAACCATACAGCCTGCAGCACAAACCCACTGTGAAGTGGGACAAAACATTGTCTGCTGTTCTTCCAAACAGACCCTCATCTCTGAGCCTACACACTTTCACTTCTTAGAGCCACCGTGTGCAAGGACCAGAACCCAATGCACTGGGAAAGTCCACTGACTGGAAGAGGGAGAGAAGTAGGAGGAGCGAGCACTGAAAGATCCTATCATTGAAGGACAGAGAGACATGGGCAAGTACTGAGATCCTGGAACTAGACAGGCAAGAAGTGGGTGGAACGACCTCTAGGGTGAGCCTTGTTGATTGGACGAGAGAGAGAAGTGGGCAGGACAGGCACTTGTAGAGCCTGCTGAGTGGATTGGAAAGGGAAGCGGGCAGAGAAAGCATTGAGAGCCTGCAATTGAACAGGCACGAGGGAAGTGGATCAAGCACTGAGGTGAGTCCTGCAAATTAGACGAGCGGAGTGGGTGGGGCAGGTACAGACAGCCTGGAATTGGAAAGGTAAGCCCTAAGGAGAGTCTCACATTTGGACAGGAACGATAGGCAGGATGATCAGGGGGAGAGGTTGCTGATCGGATAAGAGAAAGGAGTGGCAGCAGCAAAGCATATGGAGAAGGCTGCTATTGCATGTTGGAGAAGAATGATGGAGAGCCATGCTGATTGGACAGGCAACATAAAGCAGAGTAATCACCCAGAGCCTGCATAGGACAGGAAGTCGTGGGCGAGAATAATGAAATGAACCTTGACAATTGAACAGGAGGGGAGTGGGAAAAGAAGACAAACAAGAAACCAGACTCATCCAAACCATAACCCTAACCCCTAACCCCTAACCCCAATCCCAAACCCTAACCCCAACCTCAACCCCTTACCCTAACCCTAAACCCTAACCCATGATCCAAACCCCTGACCCCAAGAACTGACCCAACCCTGGACCCTGATCCTCACCCTGACCCTGAACCTGACCCTGACCCTGACCCTAACTCTAATCCTAACATGACCCTGACCCTAACCCCAACTTTAACTCCTAACCCAAACCCAAACACTAAAACTTAAACCCAAACCATAAACCACAAACCCAAACCCAAACCCTAAGCCCTACACCTACCCCTACCACACCCATACCCCTACCTACCCTTAAACTGAACCTGAACCTAAATCCCAATCTGAACCCTAATTTGAACTCTGATCTCTTACCCTAAACCCGAACTGTCATTCTGAACCCTAAGCTGTAATCTAATCCCTAAACCCTTACCCTCACCCTCACCCTAAACCATGAATTCTTACCCTCACCCCTCACCCTACACCCTCAGCTTAGGGGCTACAAATTCGCAGCCCTTGTCTTGGGACCTGGGCGCTATGTTTGGCATAGCAAAAACCAGCCGTCACCGATGCCAAGGCAGTGAAGAAGGAAATAACAGTTTCATGGTCAGAATCTGTTTGGCACTTCTCTTGCAAAAACATAAAATCCAGCACCAAGAGTGCTTCCAACCCCCTGAACAATGAGATTCATGGTGAATAAGCAGCAGCATAATTTGTTATCTTCTAGACTGACCAGAGGGACAATTATTCTCCAGATCAGACATCAAGCAAAAGTCACTGCTACTCTGCTTGGAATACAGTCTGTTCTGGGCAGCCCCATGGGTCCCCTTCTGCTCTGGGAGCTTTTCTGTCCTCTCAATAAATCCTACTTTCTTAAATAAATACATAAATAAATAAAATCTGTCTTACTTGGCCCCCAGTAGGATGTGAGAATTTCAGTGCATCAGGCCATGTTCCCTATTTAAACCAAGATCCCAAAGAGAGTGGAGGGTGATTTTGGGGGCCCTTTGGCATGCAGGGTAGGCAGGGTCTCCAGGACTCTTCAGAAGGAGAAAAGGGCATCTTCCGGCTCCTGTGACCCATGTGGCCTGCAGACCCTGAAGCCTTGAAGATACCAGCTGCAGAGGGCAGGAGAAGGCTAGGGGTAGACCAGAGTGCAGTCCGAGAACAAGGGACTGCAGCTGCAGCCCCTCCCTACAATTGCAGACGCTCACCCAGGAGATGCTGGAACACAGCCTGGACATGCAGTTGGATGTGGTCCTGGGCACCCATGCCCAGTTCCTTCCACGCAGGCCCCAGTGTCCAGGTTTTCCTCGCCTATGGCCCCTCTACAGGGGAGACCTGGGACCTACCAGGCTGCACCCAGAGCCAGGTGAGGTTGAGTGAGGAATACATGAGGCCGCAGCTCTGTGAGGCTGAAGGAGCACTTGGCCACTGTGTGGCAGAAGGCCTGATCCCTTTTGATGACAAATAAGAAAATGTCTTGTTAAGGGGTCACTAATGGAGCCAAAATAATTACTATGGACCTGAAAGGGAAACCATCTTTGTCCATATGTACAATCACAGAAGTTGAATAGAAAACACATCGGTTTTGAAGAGTGAAGATGTAAATATATTATGATGATACACATGGGTAGGTAAATATGAACTGAATATACAGTAATTCCCCCTTTAGCCGTGGTTTTTTCCTTTTTGTGATTTCAGTTTTGTGCTGTCAACCCAGGTTTGCGATTTATCATCTGACATCACAAGAAGGATGAGTACAGTACAATAAGTATTTGGGGAGAAAGAGCTCATATTCACATAACTTATTATAGTATATTGTTTTAATTATTCTACATTATTGTTATTGTCA
Source organism: Carlito syrichta (assembly GCF_000164805.1). Classification (NCBI taxonomy): domain Eukaryota; kingdom Metazoa; phylum Chordata; class Mammalia; order Primates; family Tarsiidae; genus Carlito; species Carlito syrichta. Next base: position 77,417 of record NW_007256001.1, on the reverse strand, counting down.
CTAATATATATATATATTTTTTTTTTTTTTTTTTTTGAGTTGGAGTCTCACTCTGTCGCCCAAACTGGAGTGCAGTGGCCGCTCCCAGCCACCGCAGGCTTGACCTGCTGGGAATGGTCAAGGTTCCCAGCAGCGGCGATCCTTCCGCCTCAGCCTTCCAAGTAGCTGGAACTACAAGTGTGCGCTACCATGCCCGGCTAATTTTCTTGATTTATTGTAGAGATGAAGTCTCGCCTGCCCAGGCAGGTCTGAAACCCACAGGCTCAGGCAATCCACTCACCTCAGCTTCCCAAAGGCGCAGGATTACAGGTTGAGCCACCGAGCCCGGCTAATCACTAATATTTTAGTGTGTCTAATTTATGAATTAAACTTCAACTCAGATCTTTGTTTCTGTGAGAGGTCACTCAGTATTATAGACTCTAGTTCCATCCAGGTTGCTGCGAAATTCATGATTTTGTTCTTTTTTATGGCTGCGTAGTATTCCATCATGTATATTTACCACATTTATTTAATCCAGTCCTCTTTTGATGGACAGCATGGTTGCTTCCAGGTTCTTGCTACTGTAAACAATGCTGTAGTAAACATACGTGTACAGGTATCTTTTTGATAGAGTGATTTGAGTTCTTCAGTGTATATTCCCAGTAGGGGGATTGCAGGGTCATATGGGAGGTGGATATTTAGAGCTTTTAGGAATCATCACACTGCTTTCCACAGAGGTTGCACTAGTTTACACTCCCATCAACAGTGTAGAAGAGTTCCCTTTTCACCACATCCTCTCCAGAAACTGTTATTTTTGAGTTATTGATAATTGCCATTCTGACTGGAGTTAGGTGGTATCTCAGTGTGGTTTTGATTGCATCTCCCTGATATTAGTGTGGTTGAACATTTCTTCATGTGTCTGTTGGCTGCTTGGATGTTTTCCTTTGAGACGTGTCTGTTCATATCTTTTGCCCATTTTATAATTGGGTTGTTTGGCTTTTTTCTTTTCAGCACATTTGAGTTCCTTGTAGATCCAAGATGTTAAGCCTTTGTCAGACCTGGAGTTGGCAAATACTTTTTCCCAGTCTGTAAGCTGTCTCCCTGCTCTCTTGATGGTTTCTTTGGCTTTGCAGAAGCTTGTCGGTTTAATGAGTGTCACTTGTCTATATCTTATCTCTTATGGCCTGTGAGTTTCAGGTTTTGTTCAGGAATTGGATGCCAATTCCAATTTCCATGAGGGTATGTCCTTCGTTTTCTAAGGTTCTTATGGTTTGAGGTTTTACATTTAGGTCTCTGATCCATCTGGAGTTAATTTTTGTGGGGGGGGGATAGATAGGGGTCCTGTTTCAATCTTCTGCCTGTGGTCAGCCAGTTTTCCCAGCACCATTTACTGAATAGGTTCTCCTCTCCCCAGTGGTAGGTGGTGGAGGCTTTGTCAAAGATGAGCTGGTTGAGAAGGTAAGATTTTGCTTCTGGAATCTCAATTCTATTACATTGTTCTATATGCCTGTTCCTATACCAATACCAAGCTGTTTTGATGACTGTAGCTTTATAGTAAAGTTTAAAGTCTGGTAATGTGATACCACCTGCTTTTTTTTTTTTTTTTTCCTGAGGATTGTTCTGGCTATTCTTGGTCACTTGTGTTTCCCTATGAATTCCGGTGTTGTTTTTTCTAGGTCTGAGAAAAATGTTGCTGGTAATTTGATGGGTATTGCATTAAATCTGTAGATTGCCTTAGGTAGGATGGACATCTTCACAATGTTGATTCTTCCAATCCATGAGCATGGGATATCTTTTCACTTGTTTGTGTCATCTTTGATTTCTTTGAGCAGAGTTTTGTAGTTTTACTGTAAAGATCTTTCACGTCTCTGGTTAGGAAAGTGCCAAGGTATTTCATTTTTTTGTGACTGTTGTGAATGGAATTGTGGTTTTTATTTGGGTTTCTGTTTGTTTATTATTGGTGTAAAGAAATGCAATTGTCTTTTGCACATTTATTTTATTCCTGAGACTTTGCCAAAGGCCTTTATCAGTGTAAGGAGGTTTTTGACAGATTCTCTTGGGTTTTCAAGGTACATGATCATGTCATCTGCAAAGAGAGATAGCTTGACTTCCTCTTTTTCTATTTGGATTCCCCTGATTGCCGTCTCTTCTCTGATTGCTCTAGCCAGGACTTCCAATACTATATTGAACAGGAGGGGTGAGAGTGGGCATCCTTGTCTTGTCCAGTTTTCAGAGGAAATGGTTCCAATTTTTGTCCATTTAGGAGTATGCTGGCTGTGGATTTCTCATAGATGGCTTTTACTATTTTGAGGTATGTTCCCCGTATGCCTAGATGTTCGAGGGTTTTTATCAAGAAGGGGTTTGGATTTTATCCAAAGCTTTCTCTGCATCTAATGATATAATCATGTGGTTTTTGTTTTGACATCTGTTGATGTATTTCATTACATTTATGGTTTTACAAATGTTGAACCAGCCTTGCATCCCAGGGATGAAACCTACTTGGTCATGATGGATGATTTTTGAGATGTGTTGTTGAATCCAGTTTGCTAGGATCTTGTTGAGAATTTTAGCATCTAAGTTCATCAAAGATATTGGCCTGTAGTTCTCTTTCTTTGTTGGGTCTTTACCTGGCTTACGTATCAATGTATGTTAGCTTTGTAAAATGATTTAGGGAGAGTTCAATCTTTCTCAATTGCCTGGAATACCTTCAGTAGGATTGGTATCAGCTCCTCCTTAAATGTCTTGTAGAATTCTGCTGGAAAGCCATCTGGTCCGGGGCATTTTTTTTTTGTAGGTAGTTTTCTTATTACATAGTCAGTTTCCTTGATTGTTATTGGTCTATTTAGGGTCTCAATTTCTTCTTGTTTCAACCTAGGCAGGTTGTGTGATGACAGAAAGCCCTCCATTTCCTTAAGGCTTTCAAGTTTGTTTCCATACACGTGTACATAGTAGTCTCTAATGATCTTTTGTATTTCTTCAGGGTCAGATGTGACTTCATCTTTTGTGTTTCTGATTGTACTTATTTGGGTTTTTTCCTCTTTTTTTCTTGGTCAGTCTAGCTAGGGGACCATAGATCTTGTTCATCCTTTCGAAGAACCAGCTTTTTGTTTCATTGATTTTTTGTATTATCTTTTTGTCTTCTATGTCCTGGATTTGGGCTTTTATTTTGGTGATCTGGATTCTTCTGCTGAAATTAGGGTTTTTGTGGTCTTGCTTTTCCAGCTTCCTTAGGTGGCTTGTTAGGCTGTTAATTTGTAATCCTTCCATTTTCTTCATGTGCATTTGTAGGGATATAAATTCCCCTCTTACTACAGTTTTTATGGCATCCCAGAGATTTTGGTAGATGTTTCTTCATTTTCATTTGTTTCCAGGTATGTTTTGATCTCTGTTTTGATTTCATCATTGACCCAGGAGTTGTTTAGCATCATGCTGCTTAGTGTCCATGACTTTGTGGGTTTTGGGGGGACCTTGTTGGTGTTAATGTTTATTTTTATTCCACTGTGGTCTGAGAAGGTGCATAGTAAAATTTCAATCCTTTTAAATTCACTGATGCTTGATTTAAGGCTAAGTATGTGGCCGATCTTAGAATACGTTCCATGCACTGATGAGTAGAATGCATATTCTGTGGTCTTTGGATGGAGTGTTCTGTAGGTATCGATTAAGTCCATTGGTCAAGAGTCACATTGAGGTTCCAGAGCTCATTGCTGATTTTTTGTCCTGATGATCTGTCTAGAGTTGTAAGTGGGGTATTAAAGTCCCCAGTTATGATGGTGTTAGAGTCAATATCTTTCTTTAGTTTTCCTAGAAGCAGCTTTATGAAAGTTGGCGCTCCTGTGTTTGGTGCATATATGTTTAGGATAGATATTTCTTGCTGATGAGTGAACCTTTTATCATTATGTAGTGGCCCCATGAATCTTTTTTAACTTTTGATAGCTTAAATGGTATTTTGTCTGAAACTAGGATCATGACTCTCCTTTCTTTTGTGTTCCATTTGCCTGAAAATTTGTTTCCTATCCTCTTATTTTGAGTCTGTGCATGTCCTTTCTAGTGAGATGGATCTCTTGAAGGCAGTAAATTGTTGCCTGGTGGTATTTTATCCATTTGCCATTCTATGTATTTTCAGTGGTGCATTTAGTCCATTCACATTCAGGTTAATTATTGAAATGTGAGAGTTCATCCCTATCATAGAGTTCTTATAGAGTTGTTGTTCTTCCACTTGGTTTTTTGTCTTTTTTTGGTTTGGGGGTTGGTTCATGTGTATTTTATTCTTTTTCCTGTACTCTTGTGAAGAACGTTGTTCTTTTCTTCTGTGTTTAGTACTTTCTTAAGTGTTTCATGTAGAGGTGGTCTGGTGGCAGCGAAAGTTCTTAGGGATTGGATATCTGGGAAAGATTTTAATTCTCCCTTGCTGATGAAGCTTAACTTGGCTGGGTAGGTTATTCTTGGTTGAAATTGTTTATCTTTTAGGACTTTGAAGACAGGGCTCCAAGCTCTCCTAGCCTCCAGGGATTCTGTAAATAAATCTGCTGCTATTCTAATTGGTCTTCCGTGGTAGATGATCTGGCCTTTTTCTCTTGCTGCCTTTAGGATTTTTTATTTTACACCTACTTTGTTTAGGCAAATTATTATGCGTCTAGGAGTTGGTCTTCTCATTTGTTGTCTTGCAGGGGTTCTCTGAATCTCTTGTGTTTGAATTTTTGCATCACTGATTAGATGAGGGAAGTTTTCTTGAATAATCTCATGGAAAGTTTGTTCCAGTGTGGTCTCTGTCTCTCTTTCTGCCTCAGGAAGGCTAATTACTCTTAGGTTGGGTCTCTTGAAGTAATCACTCATCTCTTGAAGGTTTTGTTCTGTCTTTTTTAGTTTGTTTTCTGTGTTTTTAACAGTTTGGGTTAGTTCTATCTTTTGGTCCTCAAGCTTTGAGATTCTTTCTTCTGCTTGGGTAATTCTGCTTTCCGTGCTTATCAGTTTGTTATTTATTTCATTCACAGTATCCTTTATTAGTTTTCTCAGTTATCAGCTCCTTCCTAGTTTCTTCTTGTCTCTCCTCAATTCTTTTTAATCTCTACATTAATGTCTTGATATCTAGGTTTGTAGTTTGAGATGAGTCATTCTGGGGGCTCTTCATTGTTTGCATTCCAAAGTCAGTTTTCTCAGTGTCTGCCCTCCCAGGGATCTGGGAAAGACCCATATTCTTCTTTTGGTTTTTCTTCATTTGTGTAGATTTTTCTCTCCCCCCCTTCCCTCCCCTTCTTTAATTCTGCTTTTCTGGGAAGGTGGGGTTGCTTTTGCTTTGCTTGTGTAGTCTCCTGTTCTTCGTTATGAGGGTCCTCTGGCTTTGTTCACTTTTGAGGTTGGAGTTTGGGCTGCTGGCGTACTTTTTGCAGTTTTGAGGTTTAATTGAGGGAGAAGCTGTGATTCAGAATCTATATGCTGATTCCAGCTTCTACCAACTGGTGTATGAGCCCACTGGAACCTATTTCCCACTGCCTTACAGTCTGTCTGTGCAGCGTTATGTAGGTTTTGTCCCTGGAACAAAAGGAAGTACAAAAGAGGAAGATAATGGAGGAAGGGGGGGTCAATAGGAAGTTAGAAAGAGAGAAGAGTGAGGGGGAAAACAGATATACATACCAACTAACAGGTGAAAAAGAGACACAAGGCCAGAGAGAAGTGAAAAAAACACACAAGCAAATTTCCCTAAAGAATACTGGTAGCTACACGAAGACAGACTAATAAAATCATGCCTTTGGTGCATTTTACCTAACACAAACAGATAGTGTAAGTCAAAAAGCAAGCAAACGAGAGCAAAACAAACAGGCAAAATGATAAAATCAAAAGTCAAAACAAGAAATCAGACTAGCTCTGGAATCTTTCCTGAGTGTCTAAAGTCTCTTCAGCTCTGATCTCCAGCCTCTCCCCTTTGTTTTTGTTGCAGACAGCTAAATTTACTGGCAGCTTGGGTTTTCTTTTAGCCTGCTGCCTGGGAGGTCTGCGACTTAGTTGCCTGTATCTGATTCAGCATAGGGGAGGGGCTTTGTCTCCTGTTTATCAATGTTACCTTAGGAACCAAGGTGGATGCTGCTCATAGGTGGGCAGGGCAATGCAAATCTCTGCCTGGGGAATGGCCAAGATGGCAGTTTCTCTTTCATGGATACTTTCTCTCCACTCATCTGGATCCCTGGGCAATCCACTATGGTGGACTGTAGTGGCGTGGGAGCCACCAGGGATCAGCTGCACAGCTGAGTGCTGGATCCAGGGTGCCACTTGTGGGCTGGGGTGGAGGAGGGGGCCAGGAGTTCCCTCCTCTGGAGCTGAGAGCTTCCGGTCAGCACCTCCTTAAGATATGTTGTTCCCTTACACAAGCATGGGGTTGCGCGCTGCGTGCCTCAGCCAGGGTGGGCCCAGAGCTCCAAAGCTCCAAACGGCAGGCAGTGAGCAGCAAGAGTGGCCCTGGGCCCCTCACAGGGACTTCAGCCAGAAATGGGACCGGTATCTCTGAGGGGCGGGTGCCCAGAGCCTCCCTGGGTGACCGGCGGCTTGGTGCTGGGTGCTGGGCGAGACGATGTAGCCAGGGAGGGAGCCGAGACCCGAGACTCCCACGTGGTTGGGAGTCATGTATAGTGGAGCAGCAGCAGCAGGGGGGCTGCAATATCCAGCCCTGCATGGCTTGAGGGTCCCCAGACCTCAGACCAGTGTGGCTGGCGGTGGACAGGGGGATGGGGGAAGAAAAGTAAGAGTCTTTTTGGGAACTCACGTTGGGAGAATCTCACAAGTCCACCTATGCTATTGCCATCTTACCAGAACACCTTTTTTTTTTTGAAATCTCACTCTGTCACCCAGACCAGAGTGCAGTGGCACGCTCCCAGCCACCGCAGCCTCAACCCACTGGGTTCTGGCGATCCTTCCGCCTCAGCCTTCCAAGTAGCTGGAACTACAGGCACACACTACCACACCCAGCTAATTCTTGATTTATTGTAGAGATGAGGTCTTGCCAAGTTGCCCAGGTGGGTCTGGAACCCGCGGGCTCAGGCAATCCACTCACCTTGGCCTCCCAAAACACTGGGATTACAGGCTGAGCCACCAAGCCCGGCTTCATCTTCTTTCTCTTAATGCTATCATTTTGTAATTCTTACCATCATGTTGCAATTTGTCTTTCCAGTGTCCACTTCTGATAAACTATCTCATATCTTATTTCTCTTTATTTCTCTGTGATGCTTTTTGGATAGTTTCCCCAGATCTTTCAGTTCATAATTTCTTTTCTTGACTATAGCTAATCAATTGATTGTGCTATTTAACCCATCTGCTATGTTTCAAATTTTTAAACTACATATATTTAAATAATATCTTCATTGAGATGTAATTCACATATATATTAACGTTTTAAGGTGTCCAACTTGGTGGCATTTAATACATTCATAAGGTTGTACACCCATCATCTTTACCTGGTTTCAATATATTTCATCACCCCCAAATGGAAACCTCTACCCATGAGTAATTATTCCTTATTCCCATTGACCCCTACCCCTACTGAACACTAATCTATTTTCTGTGTCTATGGATTTCACTATTCTGGGTATGTCATATAAGTGGCTTAATACAATATGGGCATTTTGAACTGGCTTCTTGAACTTTGCGTAATTCAAGATTATCTGTGTTGTAACACAAATCAGTACTTTATTTCCTTTTATGGAATAATATACCATTGTATGGATATAGCAACTTTTTACCCATTTAAGAGTTGAGAAATTGGGTTGTTGGAATTTTTAGTCTTATGAATAATGTTGCTAGCAACACTTAAATAGAAGCTTCTGTCTGTGCATTCATTGTTTGACTTGAGTACTACAACCCAAAGCAGTAAAATTGTTGTGACCAAACCTAAGTATGGCAAGGGTTTGGCCTTTTTTCTCACTTTGAATCCTTGCAGTGACACTTTTCCTTTCTGTTTGTTTCCTGTGAGAAGAGCCAGCTCTTCTGGTTCTGGAACAGCACACTCTTCACAGGTTCTAGTGCCAGCTCCTTTCTGCGGATGGAGCGAGATACCACTGTGTCCAAGGGGTTGTGGAAACTCTGTCTCCTAAGTGGCAGGGCTCCTTCTGGCCTATGTAGGCATGGTTCGCCCACCCACGTTTTCACCAGTACTTGGTTTTGTTGGAATTTAAATTTTTTTTTTGATTTGGTGGATGTGTTGTTGATTGTCATTATTGTTTTAATTTCTGTTTTTAGTTGAGTTCCTTTTTAGATACTTACTGACCATATAGGTTTTCTGTTCTGTGAATATTTTGTTTCAATCTTTTGTTCCTTTGTGTCTCTTCTTCTGTTTTTGGAGTACTTTATATAATTGAGATTTTCACAGTTATATGCAGCACAGATATTTGTTCATGGTCTGTAGCTTGGTTTTTTTCTTTATGTTAACTTTTTTTAATATAGGAAAATTTCTCTTTTAATATTCGTTAATGTTTTCCTTTATGATTTATTCTTTTACCATATTTTTAAGGACTCTTTCTGATCATATGCCATAAAATATTCCCCTATACACTATTCTAAAATAATCAAAACTTGTTTTTTACATGTAATTACTAAATAAATCTAGATTTTTCTATGTTGTAAGGTCAGGATTTAATTTTATCTTTTTTTCCCAGTATCATTTACAAAAAATTATTTTCTTTCCTACTAATTCATAATGTTCAATTATATTAACCTCTCTGGACCTACTTCTGGGCTAAGGGTAATTACAGTATAATTCTTTCCCATGAGTGAAACACTATTTTAATATAGTGCAGTCAATCATAGCATTTGACATATTAGTTGTTATTATCACTTTTTTTAATTATGTGGTTTTTTGGTCCCTTTCTTGTCTATATGATCATAAGAATGCCCTCATCAAGTTTCATTGAAAACATAACTTATTCTCATTGAGTAGCAAAAGTTAACTTATAAAGGAAACACAATTTAAAGTTGCATGTGAATTGCAGTTATATGACTTTATATGTGAATACAGGAAGAAGTATTATCTTTGTGTTGATACTTCCCTTCTGCTAACAAATTCAAGTTTTCCAATCATTTAGGAATGTTTTCATGTCCTTCAACTGTTGATTTTCCTTATAGATGTCTTGCATAGATTTCAAAGATGAATTCTAAGGACATTTTTGTGTTTATCATGAGGTAATTCTAGTAATGCCTGAACCACTCCCATGATGTTTAATGAGAGCTATGGGGGGCTGGGATAAGAGCTGTTCATTCTCACACAATAACCGACAGACAAATAATTTAGAGAATTCTCACTTCAGAAGACTAAGATGTCACAACCAACCATTATTTAGAACAGCTAAGAGAAGTGGAGGGGAACTATACTTTCAACATGCATATTTTATATCAATTGATCTATGAATTTGTACATATGACTTAGCATCACATTATCTCTAAAACCCTTGAGAGTGGTATATATCAATATTCTTTTTTGATAACTTTTTATTGTAAAGTTTAGAAAATGAGAACAAGATAAAACTAGTGGGAAATGAGATATCAATATTCTTAAGAGGAAAAACCTGAAATTCAGACATTTCTGAATGTATGATGGAGGTTACCCTATTGTGGAGCCAGCATTTAAAATCAGGGCTGTTCCACATGACCCAGCAATTCTCCTATTGGGAATAAACTCAGAGGAACTCAAATCATTCTACAAAAAAGATACCTGCACACGTATGCTTACTGCAGCTCTATTCACAATAGCAAAAACATGGAACCAACTGTGTTGCCCATCAAAGCTTGACTGGATAAAAAAAATGTGGTACATATACACAATGGAATATTATGCAGCCATAAAGAATGACAAATATATGGGCTTTGCAGCAACTAGGATGGATTTGGAGTCGATTATACTCAGTGATTTATCACAGAAACAAAGAACTGAGTTCCATATGTTCTCACTCATAAATGGACCTTGAGCAATTATAATGCTATAAGAAAGCAATTGGTAGTAGTGGGAAACTGTCAGTAGAGCGGGTGGGGGGGGCTGGCAGCTGGGAGAACCTGCTAGGGGAGGGAGAGGCATACCTAATCAACAAGGATCTGGGCTCAGTGGCTCAGCCTGTAATCCCACGCCTTTGGGAGCCTGCGGGTTCGAGATCCGCCTGGGCAGCGAGACTTCATCTCTACAATAAATCAAAAAATCAGCCGGGCGTGGTAGCGCATGCCTGTAATTCTGGCTACTTGGAAGGCTGAGGCAAAAAGATCGCTGGAGCCCAGCAGGTCGAGGCTGCAGTGGCCGGGAGCAGTCACCGCACTCCAGTCTGGGTGACAGAGTGAGACTCCAACTCAAAAAAAAAAAAAAAATCAACAAGGGTATCTGCATGATCAATGTTTATATACCTAACCGTGAAATGTACCCCACACATCTTTATAATAAAATTTTTTTTAAAAATCAGGGCTGTTTTACTATAACCATACTCTACTTTTTGATGAGTAAAACTTCCTGAGTAAAGACAGTGTATAAATCTTAAGGTTGTGAAAAGACAAGAATAATTTAACTTTCATCAAGACTCCAGAGACCCACAGAGCTCTGCAAATGGGCCCTCAACTTTGTGAAATTTTGGATTGACAAAAAATCTTTGGTTGATCAAACTTTAGACAGGTCCCTTAATCTTTTCCTAGGTCCATCTGTGCAGTTCCTTGTAAAATCCAATTTTAGCAAGACACTTGTTAAGCCAGTTTAGCAAGAGACTCCATCTTCAATATCTGATCACTCTCAAGATCTGATCAGGATTCTCACCCACCATCACCCAGGTGATGTCTGATCACTCTGGCCTATCTTCAGAAAGACCACTGCTAGGTCAGCTTAGCCGGAATTCTTCACCCTGCAGCTGTTTTTTTAGTGATTTTCCATTCACTGACCCTCACTGTTCTTCCTGGCTACAAATTCTCACTAGCCCATGCTGTATTCAGAATTGTGTCCAATCTCACTCGCCCACTGCAAAATCCTATTCTGGTGGACCCTAGACCTATCATTATGGTACTGAATAAAACCTGTCTTACTCTGCTTTAGCAAGTATCACTGAATGACTTTTGCATTACCAGTACCAAGGGTGAATCTAAGACAGTATACAGGATTTCCCTGTGTCCCACAGCCAGTGTGTATTATATGTATGAGATACCTACACCACATCCAGAAAACAATCCCTTTCTTTTTCCTATTAGGCTTTCTCTAAAAATAATTTGAAACATTCCAGTTTATTTAGTGCCTACTTGTGGAGGACGGGCTGTGCAGGGCTTTCCAAAGGACCCTTCAACATTTGGGAATAATAATAAAACACGTGAATTATTTATCATGTTTGACATGGCAATTCCATAATGATTTGATTTTCTATAGTCTTTTCCATGGCATTATGTAGATTAGAAAAAAACAGAAAACAATTAAAATACCCAACAGTCAAGAAATTGGTTAAATAAATTAGGGTATGCATTCAGAACAATTTCATGCTAACAACTACATTTTGTAAAAAAAAAAAAAAAAAAAGTTTAACACAAAAATGTGCCCAGGATATAACAGTGAAAAACTGGGGCAACTCCCTTGGGTCCCCTCCCACTCTAGGAGCTTTTCTGTCCTCTCAGTAAATACTGCTTTCTCAACTTAATAAAAGAAAAAGTAGTTATGGCTTTACTACATACTAAGGAGCCTGATCTCATCTGAAAAAGTGAGTTTTGTTTTGTTTTGTTTTAAAGTTGTGGGGTACAGTTCAGGGTTAGGTATACAAATGCTCACCATGCAGGTACCCTTGTTGATGAGGTGTGCCCCTCCCTCCCCTGGAAGTTTCCCAGCACTATCAATCCCTTTCCTATAGTATTATAATTGTTCAAGATCCACCCATGAGTGAGAACACATGGTACTCTGTTCTTTGTTTCTGTGATAGATCACTGAGTATGACTGACTCTAAACCATCCAAGTTGTGGCAAAGTCCGTATGTTTCTCCATCTTTATGGTTCCATAATATTCCATTGCGTATACATATCACATTTTTTTAATCCAGTCCAGCTTCAATGGGCAGCATGGTTGGTTCCATGTTTTTGCTATTGTGAATAGAGGTGCAACAAACATGCATGTGCAGGGTCTTTTTTGTAGAATGATTTGCGTTCCTCTGAGTATATTCCCAATAGGGGGATTGCTGGGTCATATGGAAGGTCAATTTCTAGTTCTTTCAGAAATTACCACACTGTCTTTGAAAAATTAAGTTTACACTGCAGTATACTTCCCGTATTGTCTGCAAAATGTGCATCTTTGTGCAGGAGGCTGACCCAATATAACACAAATTTTCTTTTTTTTTTTTTTTGAGTTGGAGTCTCACTGTTACCCAGACTGGCCACTGCAGCCTCAACCTGCTGGGCTCCAGTGATCCTTCCGCCTCAGCCTTCTGAGTAGCTGGCACGACAGGCGTGTATTACCACACCAGGCTAATTTTTTTGATTTATTGTAGAGATGAGGTCTCACCAAGTTGCCCACACAAACTTTCAAATGAATGACTGGATTGCTATTAACTTGTTTAAAGTATGTCTTCAGAATTGCTTATGTTTTCCGATTTTCATAAAGTGGACCTGTGTTGGTTACCTTTCAGTCAAGGATGCTCTTACACCAAGAAAGTGGCACTAGCTGTATTGGAGAAGCCGGATGGACGACGCTGTTCCTGTGTCAGCCATCCCAAGCCCAGCAGAATTTTTCTCTCCTTCCACCTCCACACGCTTCAGGAGGAGTAGCCGGCCATCCCACAGCATCCTAAGGACCACCTCAGTGCCAGCAGAAAGCTGATTCAACTCAACAACTTCAAGGGTCTCTAAATTAAATTCAGAACATGTGTTGTGTTTACTGATACACGATTTCATAACAGGTCATTTTTCAGTATTTTATTTGAAAACACAAGACTCCCAGTGAGAACGTGTGGGATCTGTGAATGAAGAATCCCATTTTTAGGGTTTTTTTTTTTTGCCAATGTGATATTCATTTCATGCTTAATTTGTATGAACCAATGAAATTCACAGGTGGTTTTTTCCCCCATGTGAGTTCTCTGATGTGTAGTGATGTGTAGTGAGGACTGCCTTCTGGTAGGTTTTTCCACAATCATTACATTTATAGGGTCTTTCCCCTGTATGAGTACCCTGATGCATCCTAAGGTTTGACTTCTGGCTGAAGGTTTTTCCACCTTTATTACACTCACAAGGTTTTTCCCCTGTGTGCGTTTGCTGATGGATGGCAAGAACTGAATTCAGACAAAACGTTTTCCCATGTTCATTACATTCACAGGGTTTTTTCCTGGTGTGACTTCTCAGACGGACAGTGAGTTTTGACTTCTGGGCAAGTTTTCCTACACTCTTTACATTCATATGGTTTCTCACCCATGTGAGTTCTGTGATATACAGTAAGGACTGACTTCTGGTAAAAGGTGTCCCCACATTCATTACATTCGTAAGGTTTCTCTCCTGTGTGAATTCTGATGTACACCGAGGGCTGACTTCTGATAGGTTTTCCCACATGCGATACATTCATAGGGTCTCTCTCCTGTGTGTGTTCTGTGATGATAAATAAGGGCTGACATTTGGCAGAAAGTTTCCCCACATTCATTACATCCATAGGGTTTCTCCCTTGTGTGGATTCTCTGATGAACAGTCAGATTTGACTTCTGACAGAATGACTTCTCACATTTGGTACATGCATAGGGTTTCTCCTGTGAGTGTGTTCTCTGATGGTTTGTAAGGTACAGTTTCTTAATAAAGGATCTGTCACATTCTATACATTTATAGGGGTCCTCTCCTGTGTGTATTTTCTGATGTTTAGTAAGTTTAGAATTTTTATGAAATGCTTTCCCACATATATTATATTCAAAAGTTATCTTTTGAGGAATGAGTACTGACTTATCACAAGCTTTCCCACATTCATTTACAGGCAGCAGTCTCTCCCCTATAAACCTTCTTACGTATAAACAATATTGCCTTCGTGTTGAAGATTTTTCCTTGTCCACTAGATTCAAAAAGCTGCTGCCCAGTTTGACTACTGTGATGGTGACTACGATGCTCATGATGTGTGAGAGATTTCCCAGTTACAGTTTGGTTATCAGGTTTTTCTCTAGCCTGCATTTCATGAGGCTCAATAGTGACATGCACATTCTGACATATGTTGAACACCTCAGACTTCATTCCTGAGTAGTTTCCATTATTTATCATCAGATTTGGGATATGGTGTGAGCGCAATTTAAATGTTTTTCCTAATTCAACTCTCTCCTCAGTTGATGTTTTGCTGTTGGTAATTACAACTTGCCACAGATGTCTACCATGAGTTTCCAGGTTCCTCTCAATTATGTCATTGACTATCTGGACATCTGAAATGAGAAAAAAGTATCCATATAAATGAATCACACATAGGCTTTTTTTTTAGAATGCTCAAATAAAGGTAAAAAAAGTTACATTCTCTCCTACTGGCATAAGCTTATATAGAAATGAGTAATCAGTATTGGTATCATAAGTATATGGCTGTTCTTCCTACTGACTTACTGTAAGAAATTACAATAATAGATTTTCTAATGTGAAATGGTACTTTTCATGACTTGTTTAATTTGTATTTTCTTTTTCAATTCATTAAGAAATATCTGTGGCCATAGGTACCCGTGGGGAAGTTGAAATATTAACACATTCACGACCAGCAAAATTTTTAACCTTCCTAATACTGAGCATGGGTGAAAATTTTTAAAAATCTGAAGCTGGTTGCCGCACACTTCTGTCATTAAGCACAAGTTAAATGGTCTTTTCTAAATGATCACCTTTTTCACAATACAGCTGAAAATTGCAGACATATCCAGGATTTGCTCAGACACCACTCTGACTACCATTCCATACTTTGTCCTTTTATTCAGATTACAAACCCAAAAAGACAGATGTTCACAATGAGGTAACATGGATTCATCCAAGGAAAGTTCTTGTGTAGATTTGTACAGTGTTGAACTTATTTAAAACATAATTTGGCCAGGCTCGATGGCTCAGCCTCTAATCCCAGCACTTTGGGAGGCCAAGGTGAGTAGACTGCCTGAGACCACAGATTTGAGGCCAGCCCAGGCAACTTGGCAAGATCTCATCTCTACAATGAATCAAAAATTAGCCAGAAGGACCGCCTGAGCACACAGGTCAACACTGGGGTGGCCATGAGTGTGCCACTGCACTCCAGCCTGGGCGACAGAGTAAGACTCCAACTCAAAAAAAAAAAAAAATTATTACAGGTTCAATTTTGCATAACCTACTTGAATTTTTTTACTACATTTCTGCATTGGAAAAATGCAAAAGCAGCAAAATCAGTAGGAATAGATTTCATGTCATTATTTTTTAAAAGAAAGGCACCGCAGTTGGTGAACATGTTGAGCAATAATCATGTACTGTGGTTTCCTTCACTTATCCCATCAAAATATTTAATGCTAGAAATTTTTTCATCTCAGGCACTGTAGTATTGCTCCACTTTTTTAATTTCTTTGGACATTTATATCTGTGGTGCATCTGATCAGTTTCAGCTGCGATCATTTCTATAAAATCATCTCCAATAAATAGTCTGACAACATTACTAATACTTTGAAGATCATTTGGAAATAACTTGACACCTGAATTACCAATAAACACTTCAAGTTTCTTTTTGGATATTTTGTCTGATTCGTTCTCACCAGTACTAGATTCACTGTCATAGATTATCTGCATTATATTTCTTCGTTTACACTGCATCATTTACATCTGTCTGTAAATGATGTCTGTCTCACTATCTGTCTGTCTCACTATCACTAATAAGTTCGCTAGATTCACCTTCAACCTCGGAAATCTCATCAGCATATATTTCCTCATTTTCTATAATTAGGATAAATTATTTTTAATGCTGAAGTATGAAAGCCCTGAAATATCAAAATATAAGTATACAACACTAATCACAACAAAATGACCAACTTGCAATTTTTACCAACTACATAAATCAATAACAACATTTTGTGGTTGATATCAGATAATTATCACAATTAACTCTCTCTCCTTGCCTGACTATTCATTTTCAAGCAAAATATAGTAACACATGCATATGACAACGTTACAGCATTCAGAAACATAATTTGCAAAGACATGAATTCATGTCAGCAGCAACCAGGAACAGAATTTGAAATGACATAAATAAACATCAGCAGTCACGAATGAGTTTAAAAAAAAAAAAAGAAATATTTGATAAAAATATTCACCTACTGCCCAGTTGTAGTTTTCAACTAAGAACTTATCAAACCTGCCATTTGTTTTCTGTTTTATTGCTGTAACAATGTGAGGTGTCTCGTATGCTAACATTTTTCTCATTATCCTAACTTTGCAGATGTTAAGTTTTTCCTGAATCAACTCCCTACTAATGCAGAAGATGGTCCACGGTCTGTCACCTAAGCAGGAATACAGCTTTGGGACCAGGTTTCACACCAATGTTTATATTGTCTGTCTTTCTTTTTTTTCTTTTTTTAAGAGATGGGGTCTCACTCTGTCACCAAGGCTAGGGTACATGGCATGATCATAACTCATTGCAGCCTCAAACTCCTGGGCCCAAACAATCCTCCCACCTTAGCCTCTCAAGTAGCAGGGGGACAGGCACACGCCACCATGCCTGGCTTGCACTAGTGTTTGTTTAGTTTTCACTCTTCCCTGGAAATGGGTATAGGCATCTGGAAGTTTTCTAGATACAAAATCTCTCATCCTCCATGCTAGATGAAGACGGCTTCTAGCAAATTTCTAATTTAACCCAATGCCCTTTGCTCCGTGCATAACTATAACAGGTACATGAAGCTCCAGTCCACCTCCATGGGCATCCCCGCCCAGTCAAATGAAAGTATTTGGCTTGCAATCCAGGCTGTGCACATCATTTCTGAAAAGTCTTTTCCTGGCTCCTATGATCAACAGCTCTGGCATTCTCTCCTAGATTCCTGGTACACTCAACCCTCCTTGATAATTCACTGCTTCTGAAGGTGCTTACTTAGTGTTCAACAGTCTCCTAGTTTCACAAAAAATGGAGTCTCTTATACAATTCTCATTGTCTTATTTTAAAATAATTTCCACAAAGAAGACAGGAAAATGCTAACTACAAGTTTTACTCCCAAACAGAAATCTGAGCCTATCAACATGAGATGCTTGGTTCAATAGGTCTTGGAAACCTCCCGAGTCCAGGACAGCTTATGCTGAATCCTCCTGACCACCAGGACTTCTGACGTTACATTACAAAAGCATCACATGGGGACTTTTCTCATTTTCTGATCAACTCCCTAGGTAACCTCCTCTATAATTATGATTCTAAATACCAGCTTCAAGTTACCAACTTCCAAATTTGTATCTCCAATAGTGATGTCCACTCTTAACTCTGTATCTTATTTCACTTATTACATGTCAAAACTGGGAAAGAGTTACCTCGAGCTGAAGCTACGGCAAAGTAAACTGCCTTTTCTTACCATCCTTCCTAAATTATCATATCCCATTTTACTCTCCCCCACTCTAAAGTTTCTTGTGATTCTTATACAACTATTTAACATTTATTAAGAAAATGACGTTTCCTTTTCACCAGAATGTGAACTTTATGGAAAAAGGGTCACTATTTTGATCACTGCTGTTATAAGTACAACTATAAAATTACCCATCCTGTGTTTACAAGCTAACTCAATTAGAAACAGTAACAGTATTAGAAACAGCAGAAATATTCCGACACTATAATTACAACCTGCTGAATAAACATATGTATGAAAGATGTCTGAAAAAAAAAGTCCACGAGAATTGAGGAAAGAGGGCAACTGAGAAAATGAATAGCAAAGAAATGTCTAATAGGAAGGTAGTACTCAATTTTGATTAAATATAAAAAATACTCAGCAAAATAAAAGGCATGAGAGCCCTTCTTAGATAATATAATGAACATAATTTGATGCATACAGACCAGGTATCCTTAGGTGTGGGGCCTGGGGGAAAATTGGTGAACACAGGTCAACACTGCCAATATCTGCTGGGCTTTACTTACTTCCCGGACCCCCTGCCCAGCATGCATCAGCTAACCTGAATTCTGCTTTGGACGTTCTTCTACCGTCCGTGGCTCTGCTCCCCGCTCCAACTTGAAGATCACCTCAGGTCTGGCAATGCAATGCCCTGTTATTGGGAAATAATGTCGTTCTTAGCCAAATTACTAACTCAGGACCTTTTGAGAAAGACAACAACCAGCTTCAGAAGATGTATGACGAAGGGGCCAATTTGATCCTTTTCTTGGAGTGCACTGACACTAACATTCGTCATGGACTGAATTCTTACTCTTAAGTACCATTACACTTCATCAATGATTCTTATATTTACCAACAAAGAAAAAGTGCGGCTCCTGGAAGTTCCTGGGGAGTTTTGCTCACCCAAGAATACCAGGCTGCTGTAGGTCTCCAGCATCACGTCCCTGTACGGAGTCCTCTGAGCATCATCCAGGTCCTGTCACTCCTCCAAGGTGAAGTCACAGCCACGTCCTCAAAAGACACCAACCCCTGTAAAGGCACATGTCTCATGAACTCATCAGCCTTGGGTTACAAGAAAAGGAATCCAGGTTACAAGAAAAGGAACTCGTGTGTGTGTGCACGTGTCTTACATGTATCTTATATAATACGCAGCTTCTTTGTACTTCACATGGTGGGAGAAAGAACAATCACAGTAGAATATTCTGACACTGTAATAATTTTTTAGTTAATATATACTATTACAAAGTTTACCTTATAACCTAGAATCATTGTTGTTGTAAAAGATAAAAGTATAAATAAAATTCTGTTCCTCCAAGGATCTTATATCTGGCATGAAGGCATAAGTATAAATACATATCTGGAATAATGTGATAGATAAGCCAATGGAGATACAAGTTTAATGTTGATTGGAATAAGAAAGAAAGAGAAAACATAGTTCTATATTGTATCATAAGGTTGTACTTCATTGAAAAACCAAAAATATTTAGTTTTCCCACATAGACCATATTTTTTTTGACTTATTGTAGAGATGAGGTCTCGCCAAGTTCAGTCACAAGGACACAAAGTACACACACCACATCAATGGAACTAAAGAGAGCACTGTGTTTAGACAAACAACCCTGGGTCTTGATGAGAGAGGAAAACACAAGAACGAAGGAACTGATTATGAAATAATTCTGCATTTAAATATATAACCTAATTACAAAATAAAATAGTACACATCATTTTTTAGTTAGTTAACAATTAAAAGCATATATACAGGCATCCCAAAATTTCCTATCCACCTGCCAAAGGACTGCTTCTGTCCATCCCAGGATGAACACTCTTACTTATAGCCAGAGTGTATAAATAATGAGATCCTAGAAGAACAAGTCGGTTACATGACCAGACATGCTTTTTTTTTTTTTTTGAGTTGGAGTCTCACTCTGTCGCCCAGACTAGAGTGCAGTGGCTGCTCCTGGCCACCGCAGCCTCGACCTGCTGGGCTCCGGTGATCCTTCCACCTCAGCCTTCCAAGTAGCCGGAATTACAGGCATGCGCTACCACGCCCAGCTGATTTTTTGATTTATTATAGAGATGAGGCCTCGCTGCCCAGGCGGGTCTCGAACTCGCGGGCTCAGGCAATCCACTCACCTCAGCCTCCCAAAGGTGCGGGATTACAGGCTGAGCCACCGAGCCCGGCTCAGACATGCTTTTAACAGTCATTCCCTAGAAGGACAATAGAGAAGGACTTAAGGAATAGTCAGAGGGAAAGGAAACAGGGTGACAGACAACCATCTACATCAAGACACAGAGCAGTAAGAATAGACAATAGGGAAGTCATTTTTAAAAAGGAAAATAAAAGGCAGGAACAAAATTTGGTACTAATTTACTGTACAGAGGGCAAAAGAAAACATTTTACTTTTAGACTATCTATACAGTCATACCTAGTTGGGTACTGGCCCTATGTGGAAAAATCGAAGAATATGATGAGCAGAAGTGGCACAGACTTAGACACATCATACTTGAAATCTGAGTAGCTGGATAAACGATTCCAGAATTAAGAAGACATAACTAAGCAGAAGATAAATATTTGTAAAGTATCAGAATTTCAATGATATCTGCAGCCATCAGAGTTTATGAATCAAACTGAAAGAAAAAAAAAGGAACAAGTTCAAAATCTATAAAAACATTGACCAAGAACAAATTTTTCTAAGTTTTTTCTACAAATAAAAGTCCAATATTAAGAAGTCTAAGCCGGGTTCGGTGGCTCAGCCTGTAATCCCCCGCCTTGGGAGCCTGAGGTGAGTGGACTGCCTGAGCCCGTGGGTTCGAGACCCGCCTGGGCAACGTGGCGAGACCTCATCTCTACAATAAGTCAAAAAAAAAAAAAAAATTAGCCAGGCATGGTAGAGCATGGCTGTAATTCCAGCTACTTGGAAGGCTGAGGTGGAAGGATCCTCAGAGAGCCCAGCAGGTCGAGGCTGCGGTGGCCAGGAGCAGCCACTGCACTCCAGTCTGGGCGACAGCGTGAGACTCCAACTCAAAAAAAAAAGAAGTCTGCTAATGTAATTCATCATATCCATAGTTCTGTGAAGAAAAATTCTTTGATTATCCACATAGACACTGAGAGGGTACTTCTACCCAGTTTCTATTTCTGCATATAAGGAGCTTGGGAGTCAGCACACCAATGCTCTTCTTTTTTTTTTTTTCCAAGTTGGAGCCTCACTCCTTCACCCAGGCTGGAATACAGGAGCACACACGCTCAGGGCCACCCCAGCGTCGACCTGCTCTCCAAACAGAGTGAGATGAAACAACATACTCTAAATAAAGCATGAGTAAAAGAAATCTCAAAAGAAATTTTAAAATGTTTTTAATAAGAATGAAAATTTAAAAATTCAGGCATTAGGGGCTAATTTTTTAAAGAAATAAACAAGCAGGAATCAGGAAATTTTTTTTAAAAATGAATGAAAATAAAAACAAAACTTATCAAAATTTGTAAAATACAACAAAAACATTGTTTAGAAGGAAATTTATGGTATTGGCTGCATATATTAGAAAAAAGACCTAAGATAAATAATCTAAGCTTTTGACTTAGGAAATTAGAAAAAAAGAGCAAATTAAATATAAAGCAAGCAGAAGAAATTATAAGAACTAGAGTGAAAATCGTTGAAATGGAAAACAGAAAATCAATAGTGAGTTATCAGCAACAACAAAAAAGCTTGTTCTTTAAGAAATTAAATAGAAACTGTCGGGGAAGGGGGGTGAGATTGGCAATTGAGGGAAACTGCTAGGGGAGGGAGGGGCACATCTCACCAACAAGGGTACCTGCATAATCAACGTTTGTATACCTAACCCTGAATTGTATCCTACATCTTCATAATAATAAAAAAAAGAAATTAAATAAGGGCAACTCCCTCAGGTCCCCTCCCACTGTGGGAGCTTTTCTGTCCTCCCGTTAAATCCTATTTTCAAAAAAAAAAGAAAAAAAGAAATTAAATTAGCATATAGCAAGGCTAACTAAGAAAAAATACAGTAGACAGAAATTACTAATATCAGAAATCAGAGACACCAATACAAATCCTGTGCACATTAGAAATGTAATAAAGGAACACTGCGAACAATTCTCTAGGCATACATCTGATAACCTAAATGAAATGGACCAATTCCTTGAAAGACACAATTTACTAAAACTCACCAAGACAAAATACAGAATCCAAATAACCTTACCTTCAAAATAATTGAATAAACCACTAATAACCTTTAAAATAAAAATCATCTGGCCCAGATGTGTTCACTGGTGAATCTAACCAAGCTTTAAAGAAGAAATTATACCAATTTCCTACAATCTATTTCAAAGGATAGAGGCAGATGAAAGATTTCCTAGCTCATTCTATGAGGCCAGCATTATCCCAATGACAAAACCAGAAATAGAAAACTATAGTCCATAATCTCTCATGAAGGTACACACAAAAATCCTCAAAAAATATTAGCATCCAGGCACAGTGGCTCAGCCTGTAATCCCAGCACTTTGAGAGGCCGAAGCAAGAGGATTGCCTGAGCCCGGGAGTTTGAGAACAGCCTGGGTAACTTGGTGAGATCTTGTCTCTACAGTAAATCACAAAAACTAGCCGGGTGTGGTGGCGTGCATCTATAGTTCCAGACACTGGAAGGCTGAGGCGAAAGGATCACCTAAGCCCAGCAGGTCGAGGCTTTGGTGGCCATGAGCGTGCCACTGCACTACAGTCTAGGCGATAAGAGTGAGACTCCAACTCAAAAAAAAAAAAAAACTAGCAAATCAAATCCAATAAAAAAAAAAAAAAAGAATTATACAAGGCTGGTTCAACATATGAACATCAATTAATGCAATTAATCACATCGAGGGTATGAAAAAACTACAACTAACATCATAATTATGAGAAACTCAAAGCTTTTCCATAAGACCAGAAAGAAAGCAACAGTGTACCCTCATGTTACTCCGTTCAACATCATACTGAAAATACTAGCAAAGGAAATAAGACAAGAGAATGGCCAAGTACAGAGGTTCACACCTGTAATCTAGCACTTTGGGAGGCCAAGGAGGGAAAACTGCTAGAGCCCAGGATTTTGAGACCAGCCTAGGCAATATAGCGAGACCTCATATCTACAAAAATATTACAAAATTAGCCAGGCATGGTAGCATGCATCTGTAGTCCCAGCTACTCGTGAGGCTGAGGCGGAAGGATCGCCTCAGCCCAGAAGGTTGAGGCTGCAGTGGCTGTGAGCATGCCACTGCACTCCAGCCTGGGCAACAGAGTGAGACTCTGAATCAATCAATAAATCAATAAATAAAAACAAGATACTGGGCCGGGCATGGTGGCTCACGCCTGTAATCCCAACACTTTGGGAGGCGGAGGCAAGAGGACTGCCTGAGCCCTGAAGTTCGAGACCAGTCTGGGCACCTTAGTGAGACCTCATCTCTACAATAAATCAAAAAAAATAAAAATAAAAAATTAGCCAGCATGGTGGTGCATGCCTGTACTTCCAGTACTTGGAAGGATGAGGCAAAAGGATCACCTGAAGCCAGAAGGTCGAAGCTGCAGTGGCCAGGCAGCCACTGCACTCCAGCCTGGGCAACAGAATTAGACTACAACTCAATAAAAAATAAAAATAAATAAAACAACAAGATACCACTACATATCCAGTAGAATGACCAAAAGCTGGAGCACTGACAACAAATGCCAGTGAGGGTTTGGAGCAACAGGAACTCTCATTCAATGGTTGAGAAAATACAAAATACTAGTCACTTTGTAAGACAATTTGGTAGTTCTTACCAAACAAAACATATTCTTTTCAAATGATTCAGCAATCGAAATCCTTGGTATTTACCTAAAGGAGATGAAAACTAATGACTGTATAAAAACCTGTTAACAGAGGTTTATAGCTGCTGTATGCAAAATAGCTAAAATTTGGAAACAAATAAGATGCTCTTCAGTAGGAGAATAGATCAACTGTAGTACAACCAAACAACACAACAGTATTCAGCACTAAAAAAGAGCCGGCTATCTAGTTGCAAAAGGATATGGAAGAAACTAAGTATATTAAGTATAATACTAAGTATATTACTAAGTAAAAGGAGACAGTCTGAGAAGGCTACATAATGTAATTTCAATTATACAATATTCTTGAAAAGGCAAAATCTATGGAGACTACAGGATTGTAGTAACAATAAACAGAAAGAGCACAAACGACTTTTGGAGTAATGAATATACTCTGTGTGGTACTATCTATCCAGACCCACAGAATGTACAATACCAAGATTAAACCGTAATGTAAACTACGGCCTTCGAATGACTAGAATATCTCAATGTAGGTTCGTCAATTGCAACAAAGGTACCACTGGTGGGGGATGTTGGTAATGGGGGAGGAGACCGTATATGTAGAGATAGGGTTATATGGGAAATCTATGATTCTTCCTCTTAACTCTGCAGTGAAATTAAAACTATTCTAACAAAATAAAATAGTTTTACTTAAAAAAAAAGAGTCCAACCATCTAAAAACTTGTTTCTAACAATAAAAGTAAAATCAGTATTAAAAATACTTTCCCATTTGTAATAAAAACTCTCAGTAATAATAGATAAAGAAAATGTGGTCTTTACATGTAATGAAATATTATTCAGTTGTAAAAAGAAGAAAATCTTGCCATTTGTAACAACATGCACACACCTAGAGGGCATCATGCTAAGACATAAACCAGACAGGAACAAAGTGCTACATAATCCCATCTGTTATGGACTAAATGTGTGGTGTTCCCCCAAATTAATATGTTGAATCTCATCAACAAGGTAAAAGTATTAGAAGGTGAAGCCTCAGGGGAGTGATCAGGTGAGAGTTCCTTCCTCTTAAATGGGACCTAATGGTATACATAAAGGACCTGATGGTCTTTACTACAAGGGTATATATAAAGGACCCAATGATTTTTTTGTTTTGTTTTTTTTTTTTTTTGAGTTGGAGTCTCACTCTGTCACCCAGACTGGAGTGCAGTGGCCGCTCCCGGCCACCGCAGCCTCGACCCGCTGGGCTCCGGTGATCCTTCCACCTCAGCCTTCCAAGTTGCTGGAACTACAGGCACACACTACCACACCCAGCTAATTTTTTTGATTTATTGTAGAGATGAGGTCACGCCAAGTTGCCTAGGCGGGTCACGAACCCACCAGCTCAGGCAATTCACTCACCTCGGCCTCCCAAGGCACAGGATTACAAGCTGAGCCACCGAGCCCGGCCAGGACTGGTGTCTTTATAAGAAGTGATTAGGACACAGACACAGAGGGCTCACCATGTGAGGACACAGGGAGAAGATGGAATCTATTAGATCCCAGGAGAAACGAATCCAGTCTCAGAATTTGAAAATAAATATGACTGAAGCCTCCCAATCTGTGGTGCTTTGTTGTGGCAACTGAGCCAATTAGCACAAGGGGACTCTGCAGCCTCTCAAAGCCGGTCTGCCAGCTGCCTTGACCACCCCCCCCACTCTCACTCACATGGGCACATCACTTCCTTTAAATCCGGCTTGCTTTTTTTTTTTTTTTTTTGAGTTGGAGTCTCACTCTGTCACCCAGACTGAAGTGCAGTGGCCGCTCCCGGCCACCGCAGCCTTGACCTGCTGGGCTCCAGCGACAGGCGTGTCTCAGGTAATCCACTCGCCTCAGCCTCCCAAAGTACGGGGATTACGGGTTGAGGTGATTATTTATGTCACTGTCTGTGATCATGGTTTCATGGGTAAGTACTAATCTCTAAAGTGTCTGCCATGTTCATGACAGTCTCAATAGGTGAATAGAATAAATAGGGATAACTAGGGACCAATAGAACATTTGATTAGCTACGTTAAGGAAAAGAAAGTAGGAGAGCTGGGCCTGGTGGCTCGGCCTGTAATCCTGCGCTTTGGGAGGCTGAGGTGAGTGGATTGTCTGAGCCCGCGGGTTCAAGACCCGTCCAGGCAACTTGGCGAGACCTCATCTCTACAATAAATCAAAAACTAGCCGGGCGTGGTAGCGCGTGCCTGTAGTTACGACTCCTTGGAAGGCTGAGGTGGAAGGATCGCCGGAGCCCAGCAGGTAGAGGCTGCGGTGGCCGGGAACGGCCACTGCACTCCAGTCTGGGTGACAGAGTGAGACTCCAACTCAAAAAAATAAAAATAAAAATAAAGTAGAAGAATTCAAGGAAAAAAGAGATCATCAGTGAAGTCATGATAGAACCTACACAGAAGAATTTCCAGGAGAAAAATCGTGAACAATTGTTTGAAATACAGAAGACTCCCTTTACACATGGGGGATATATTGTAGGTATCCCAATGAATGCCTGAAACTGGGTATGGTACTGAATCCCATATATACTATGTTTTTTTCCTTATACATCATGCATGTTAGTTTAAAAATTAGAAAAGTATTAATAACTAATAAAATAAGGCCGGGCTCGGTGGCTCAGCCTGCAATCCCCCGCTTTGGGAGGCCGAGGTGAGTGAATTGCCTGAGCCCGCAGGTTTGAGACCCGCCTAGGCAACTTGACGAGACCTCGTCTCTACAATAAATCAAAAAAGTTAGCCAGGTGTGGCAGCGCACGCCTGTAATTCCGGCTACTTGGAAGGCTGAGGCGGAAGGGTCGCCGGAGCCCAGCAGGTCGAGGCTGCGGTGGCCGGAGCGGCCACTGCACTCCAGTCTGGGTGACAGAGTGAGACTCCAACTCAAAAAAAAAAAATAAACAATTACAACAATAAACTGTAGTAAAAGCTATGTGAAAGTGGTTGATCTCTCTTCTCATCCCCAAAATATCTTATTGTACTGTATCCACCTATTTACTGATCATGGTTAACCATGGATAACTAAAACCACAGAAAGCAAAACTGTGAATCGGGGAGCTGCTATATAGCAGAAGATTCAAGCAAGGAAAACTAGAGAATAGTCATTGGATTTGACTATAATTTAGGCTACTGGTGAGCTTTGGAATAAATGAATTAAGGCTACATTGAGTGGGTTACAGTGCAAATAAGCAATGGAAATATTTGCCAGAAAATTTAATTTCGAACAGTCTGCTACACTACACATACAGATAAACTGAGAGAAATGTATGGAGACTTATTTCAGGACCTGTGGTTGACTCAATCCTCCAGATATTCCAGACTTCATCCATGAATCAAGTAAGGTCTTCCAAAAGCTGCCTGAGACCACAGAACTCCAGAAACATGTAATTATGGAAGTTGTACCTTAGTACTAAATAACCGTTTACACAGCAGAATGCTGACAGTGTTTATTTCCAGGTTGATAGCAAAAAACACTCTACTACATCATCTATGTAACCAGTGAAGTCAGTGTTTTAGCTTTTGGTGCCAATAAGTCTTCTCCCATGAGAATGTAGCATGCTGTCTCCCTACATTCCATTCCAATTATGTAATAAACATGGCTGCCGTTTGGCTACAGCATCAGAAAGAAGAGACAAATTTGTGCTTAATTTAGCTGACTCGAGCTCTTATAACCTGCACATATCTACATGCTAACGTTATTTGTGCATATTTCCTTCCAGCTGAGTTTTATTAATTCTATTTTCCATTTTAATTCATGGACCCCACAATGGCATAAAATACAATGTAAAATAAAATGAAGAATAAACAAACAACTCACCAGAAATGCACTCATTTTTGTTGTTCTGGAAATACACGAAGCACTCTGGAAGCACAGCTAGGAAAGAAGTCAAACGGAAAAAATTAAGGAAAGAACTGGTGTGGCGCGGCCCTCAATTCTCCTGCCCAAAACTCTCTACAGCTTAGCTGGAAAAGACAACAACAACAACAACAACAACAACAACAAAACCCTCTCTGTGACAGAACAGTCCTTCACATCACAATAAGGGGCAACAAAGACCCCAATGAAGGTGTACCTAGAAACAGATTAATCAATAGAAATTAGACAAACAATTTGTTTTTGAGTTGATGAAAACACTTTACCCACTGACTTAGCCACAATTAATGCTACCTAAATGTACTAAGGGAAGCCTCCAAAAACAGTATATACAAAAAATTGCGCACTTTTTTTTTTTTTTTGAGTAGGAGTCTCACTCTGTTTGCCAAGGCTGGAGTGCAGTGTCAGGCTCACAGCCTCGGCCTGGTGGGCTTAGGTGACCCTTCTGCCTCAGCCTTCCAAGAAGCTGGAACTACACCGCACCTGGTTAATTTTTTGATTTATTATAGAAATGAAGTCTCACCAGTTGCCCAGGCTGGTCTCGAACCCCTGGACTCAGGCAATCCTCTCGCCTCAGTCTCCCAAAGTGCTGGGATTATAGGCTTGAGTCACCATGCCCGGCTTGTGTATTTACTCCTACACAAGTCACCTTCAAAGTACTCTCTGTTTGATGCAATAAGCCTATTGAAATGCTTTTACCAATGCTCAAAACTGTTTTTGAGTTTGTCAACTCTGATGCCTTGTAGTGCTTCTGTCATTTTTTGTTTCACTGCTTCCACATCAGCAAAACATTTCCCTTTGAGGACTTTTTTCATCCAGGGAAACAAAAGAAAAGGTGCTAGGGGCAAGATCGGAATGAACAGGGAGGGTGGGGCATAGGGGTCACGTTGTAAAAAACTGCTGAACACTCAGTGTGGTATGGGCAAGTGTGTTTGTAAATCACCCATCAATAAATGTGCAAATGCGATGAAAGAATGTCCAGAAAAAAATTCAGTGAAGTCTAATGCAGCCTGTCACAGCAACGCTAGCTAGTATGCTGATGCCGATGGGTTCCTGGAACACTTACCTAGTGGGGGAAGCCTGTACTACAAAGGGCCCACCTTCCAAAAATAATTGGGGTTTTTTTGGGGGGGAGGTCTCCCTAAAGAAACATTATGTCTTCACTAAAATTAATGTTACAGAAATATACATTGGGCAGCCAGGTGTGGTGGCTTAGCCTATAATCCCAGCACTTTGGGAGGCTGAGGCAGGAGGATTGCTTGAGCCCAAGAGTTTGAAACCAGCCTGGGAAACAGCAAGATCTTGTCTCTACAAAACAATTTTTTTAAAATCAGCAGGACATGTTGGCTCGCTACTGGGGAGGCTGAAGTGAATCACCTGTGCTGAGGAGGTTGAGGCTGTGGTGAGCTGTGATTATACCACTGCACTCCAGCAGTGCAGAGTGAGACCCTGACTCAAAATATATACATACATGTTTACGTAAACACACACACTTGAGCTGAATTATCTATTTCCCTATTAACCCTCTGCACTCAGATGTACCCTCTGAGGGGACATCATAAATCTAGCAAACCCTGAGAGGGGACATAAATAAATTGCTGGTAGCCGGGCTCGGTGGCTCAGCCTGTAATCCCATGCCTTTGGGAGGCTGAGGTGAGTGGATTGCCTGAGCCCGTGGGTTCGAGACCCGCCTGGGCAGCGAGACCTCATCTCTACAATAAATCAAAAAATCAGCCGGGTGTGGTAGCGCATGCCTGTAATTCCGGCTACTCGGAAGGCTGAGGCGGAAGGATCGCTGGAGTCCAGCAGGCAAGGCTGCAGTGGCCGGGAGCGGCCACGGCACTCGTCTGGGCGACCGAGTGAGACTCCAACTCAAAAAAAAAAAGAGAGATTGCTGGTGATTATATAGGACAAATTTATGCAAGAGCATATTTTTCAAAAATGTATGTTATTTTGAAGTTCTCCATTCAAACCGCATGAAAATGAAAAGAAAGAGATGGAATATAAACTGAGATACAATCGATCAGTTGAGAAGGAATCATGACTGCATCCTTCCACATCTTTGAACAACAGACGGAACAATTATATACTATTAATGTGGGGAGAAAATGAGACATTAACTGCTTGACTAGAAAAACACCAAGCAGAAGATGTCAAACAAATTACTATTTTACAACACACATCAATGAACCTGCAATGCATGTCAGTGTCACATAACAAAAATAGAAGATACAAAATTTTGATTTTTTGTCATGAATAAGTTACTCAATGTCCAAAATTCCATTATAAGTCAAACATCATTGCAATAAAAGAACTGGTTCCGGGGTGGGAGAGGGGAAAAAAAAAGAACTGGTTCCAATGCTATACTATTTTCACTATTTCATTAAAAAGTGCACTCAGGCAGAGCTCAGTGTCTCAGCCTATAATCCCAGCACTTTGGGAGGCTGAGGTAAATGGATTGCCTGAGGCTGCAGGTTTGAGACTAGCCCGGGCAACTTGGCGAGACCTTATCTCTATAATAAATCAAAAATTAGCCAGGCATGGCAGCGCATGCCTGTAGTTCTGGCTACTTGGAAGGCTAAGGTGGAAGGATCGCCAAAGACCAGCAGGTCGATGCTGGAGTGGTGTGAGCATGCCACTGCACTCCAGCCTGGGCAACAGAGTGAGGCTTCAACTAAAAAAAAAAAAAAATGGACTCAAGTTGCTGGTAGGTGATCAACAAAATGTCTCCAAGTGCAAAGGGTTAATATTGGGATTTCACACAATTGTGTTTCCAGTAGAACGTGCCTTGATTTTCTGTATCTAAAGATCATGAAAATATGCACTTTGCAATCCAACATTTTTGCCCACAATTATATAGGAAAAAATGTATACAGTGTATATTTTGGAGGGTTAATGTTTCCCAATGACACATCTTCCTGTATCCAATCTCTACTATAGTATGCTCTAAAAAGAACTGGGCTTTACCATTTGACTTGTTTTAGCCAATAGGACAGTAGAAAAATATAATGAAAATAAAGGTCGGAGCCGGGCTCCGTGGCTCCCACGCTTTGGGAGGCTGAGGTGAGTAGACTGCCTGAGCCCATGGGTTCAAGACCCACCCAGGCAACTTGGCGAGACCTCGTCTCTACAATAAATCAAAAAATTAGCTGGGCATGGTAGCGCACACCCGTAGTTCCAGCTACTTGGAAGGCTGAGGCGGAAGGATTGCCGGAGCCCAGCAGGTCGAGGCTGTAGTGGTCAGGAGCGTGCCACTGCACTCCAGTCTGGGCGACAGAGTGAGACTCCAACTCATAAAAAAAAAAAAAAAAAGAAAAGAAAAGAAAGGTTGGAAAAGTACTTGCCCACTGGTACTTGTCCTCCTAGACACAATCATACCGTGAAGAAGCCTGGTTCTAATCAGTTGGAGATACAGGGCCTAGCTAAGAGTCAGCACAATGCACAGAAGATGTGAGTAAAGCCATCTTGAAACATATAGTCTCAGTCAAGGCACCAGATAACTAAAGCCTCATTTGTGATCTAGGCAACACCAACATAAGAAATGCCAGGTAAATATACACCAAAACGTGAATCCATAGAACTGATTACAATAAAATAAAATGGATGTTTTTTAAGCCAGTAAGTTTGGTTGGTTAACCAATATATCTAAGCCACCAGAACTCAGTGTTTTTAAATGATGTGAAGAAGATAATCTTAAATTACATGTCAAATATAATCATTAGAATTTCCCAACCACATGCAGAAGTTTTAAAAATCACAAGAAACGTCAACTTGATACAATTCAGTGAGGCAGTTGGTGCTAACAAATACCATGTAAATCATCTGTCTGCACATCAGAAGACTATGTCTTAAATTTTTAACAACGTAAAAAGTCTGTATACTTTTAAAAACATAATACAAAAAAGGCCTGTTGCTTATAAATGAGTATGGTATTGTACTCTATTTGTTTTACATTTTAAGAAATTTTTGGAGTAGAAGTGGAATGGAGTCTAATTTTTCCATTTCAAATAATGTAAAATAGGCTTCAATTATTTTCACCAGTGTATAATTTTCAAGAACAGATTACTGACATTAAGTGGTAAACATTTGTTATTATTTTACTCTTGAGGTATCATAATCCACAGAAAGTGCTGGGTACAAAATAGGTAGCGATGCTTAAGACAAGGTATTTTCAATAAACGTTAGTTTTAAGTTCAGGGTCACAGTAATCTCAAAAGTAAACAAGCACTCGTTTTGACTCAATTGGGGCAAAACGAGTCACACTAGCCAAAAAGTTAAAATACCTACACCTACAAAACTCCTCCAAGTCAACTTGTTCATCTTTCTTATAAGGTAAAAATACCTTAGCAACCCTTCATGAACCACCAGGAAGAGCTATCGGGAGAAAGGGAGCATTAGCATAGCATAGCTCTTGATGCCAAATTCGGTGACAAGTTAAACTTGAGTTAACAGAGCTCAAGACACTGGAAACAATGGGAGATAACTGAAAAAATGAAAGTGTCTTTAGAGAGCACTGTAGACAGTTCCTCTCACGTATGACTGGTTATTTTTCCACCCCAGACCACATCGTCAAGCCCCTTCCAATAAACAATATCTCCTAATTCCTTGCCTATTCTTCTCAAACTCACCTCTTCTTTATGATAGTTGGTCCAAACTTTCCAATAGCTTCCAGTCTTTCACAGCCACGGGATAAATTATCGACCAAATCGTGTGCATTCTAGGGAGAAGGATCAACAACTACTTGGCCATGCAAACTAGGATCCTCACCTGTCTGCGACCCTATTTCTCCTCCTCTGAGGTGCTAGTGAGAGGGCTCAGGCCAGGGGGGTGTTCTTCCAGGCGGACTCCTATTCCCGGGGAGCCCTCCCGCACACTCTGCAACACCTACTTCATCCCAAAGAAAACGGGACCATTCTCTGGAACCCCAAGAGCCCTCGTAGAACTCACCGCGCCCGCAAACCAGGTCTCTGGATGAACTCCTGTAAACTCCCCCCTGCAGGAGGAGACCAAAACCTCGCTTGCTGAAGAGACACCGGGAAACCCCAAAAGACACCCGCCACGTGGAAGACTCAGTCTGCACACGCGTCACAACGGCTCCTCTGGGCATCTGGG
>NW_007256001.1:31219-44839 GCF_000164805.1 Carlito syrichta | reverse complement strand
GGCCGAGGCGGCACCTGCGCGGAGGAAACCCGCAGGAGTCCGGCCCACGGCCCGGCGCGGTGACGTCACTGGAGGGCGACTGCCCTTCCCACAAGTCCCCGCGGCCTTCTCCCGACGGGGCAGGTTGGTGTCCGCGGCGGGATTCTGCGTGCCCGAAGGTTGGTGCGAGGCGGAAGAGGAGCCCGCGGGCCTCGGGGACCTGCGGGGCGAGGCGGGCATCCCCGCCTGGAGGGAGCAGAGGCGTGGCTGGACCCGAGGCGGGCGGCGCCTGGCGTGCGGGTGCGAGGCGCGGGCTGGCGCTGGGGAGGGCGCGACGCGGGCCGGGCTGCCCGCGGCCGCCTTGCCAGAGACGGCGCGCTGCCCGCAGGGCGGGCGCGGAAGCCGGTGCCAGAAGCTGCCGGCCCGGGCGGCGGGGTCTGAGATGGCGCCGGGGACGGGCGTGGGGTCCGCAGACCGCGCGAGCCTGGGAGGTCCGGGCGCGCGGTCGCGTGTGAGCTCTGCCGTCGGCTGTCCTGCTCCCGACCTGCACGACGTTCAGTGGACGCGTGTGTACCGTGGGCGTGTTGGCAGTTCTCGTGAAGGCGCCCAGATGCCCAGAGGAGCCGTTGTGACGCGTGTGCAGACTGAGTCTTCCACGTGGCGGGTGTCTTTTGGGGTTTCCCGGTGTCTCTTCAGCAAGCGAGGTTTTGGTCTCCTCCTGCAGGGGGGAGTTTACAGGAGTTCATCCAGAGACCTGGTTTGCGGGCGCGGTGAGTTCTACGAGGGCTCTTGGGGTTCCAGAGAATGGTCCCGTTTTCTTTGGGATGAAGTAGGTGTTGCAGAGTGTGCGGGAGGGCTCCCCGGGAATAGGAGTCCGCCTGGAAGAACACCCCCCTGGCCTGAGCCCTCTCACTAGCACCTCAGAGGAGGAGAAATAGGGTCACAGACAGGTGAAGATCCCAGATTTGTACAGTAGTTTGGTAAGGGTTTACTAGTGTGTTTTCTCTCTTATGAGAAAGATGAAGACGAGCTCGGTGGCTCAGCCTGTAATCCCGCGCCTTTGGGAGGCTGAGGTGAGTGGATGGCCTGAGCCCGCGGGTTCGAGACCCGCCTGGGCAGCGAGACCTCATCTCTACAATAAATCAAAAAATTAGCCGGCCGTGGTAGCGCGCGCCTATAATTCCATCTACTCGGAAGGCTGAGGCGGAAGGATCGCCGGAGCCCAGCAGGTCGAGTCTGCGGTGGCTGGGAGCGGCCACTGCACTCCAGTCTGGGCAACAGAGTGAGACTCCAACTCAAACAAAAACAAAAAAAAATGAAAAAAATTGGCTTTGAGATGTCCCAGGGTCACATGATTTGAGGATGTTAGACATCCTGGGTTTCTTGCCAGTATTATTCATTTTACCATAATTAAGTCAAGTCTTTGTTTCCTTTTAAGATTCTTGTGATGCTAAAGTCAATATTTAGAACAGACATTCCTTCCCCTAAATGTGCCTATCCCTGGGCCTGGTGCGGTGACTCACAACAGTAATCCCAGCACTTTGGGAGGCCAAAGTGGGAGCATTGCTTGAGCCCGGGCAACATAGAGAGACCTTGTCTTCACAAAAAATAAAAATAAAATACTTTTTTAAAAAGTCTATTCCTTTTTATCCTTGACACTTTCTGTGACTTATGTAACTTTACAGGGTGACAGCATCGATATTTTCCACTTAATATCAGTAATCTGTTTGAAAATCAAATTTTGCAGGAAAATTATAGGAATCTTTACATTTTGTAAAATGGGAAATAAGATTCCATCCCACTTTAAACTAATTCTTTACAATGTAGATAAAATATAGTATATAATGCTCACGTATAATAGGCCAGTTTATGTTTTTTCAAGTAAACAGACTTTTTATGACAAAAAATACTTAAAACATGGTTTGCTGATGTGCAAACATTTGCCTTTTATAATTCAGATGACCTCTGTTAGCACCAGCAACCTCACTGAAGTCCTTCTAGTTGACATTCATTGTGGTTTTCAAAACTTCTACCTTTCGTGGTAGTTCTTTTGGTTGTTGACATGTAATTTAGAATGTCAGTAGTTTTGTTTAAAGCATCTTGATTTCTGGTGGTTTAGGCGTATCAATTAGTATCTGTTATATAAGGAACCAGCTCATACTTACTTGCTTAAAGAAAATAATTTGTGGCTCATGCCTGTAGTCCCAGCCACTCGGAGACTGATGTGGGAGGATTGCTTAAGGCTAGGAGTTTGAGGCCAGCCTGGGCAACACAGTGACACTCTGTCTCTAAAATTTTTTTCAGATTAGCTGGATGTGGTGGAATGCACTTGTAGTCCCAGCTGTGTGGGAGACAGAGGCAGGAAGAGCACTTGAGTCTAGGCGTCCAAGGTTCTAGTGAACTATAATTGTGCTGTTGCATTCTAGCCTGGGCAACAGAGTGATAATCATCTCCAAAATAAATAAAATGAAACAAAACCAGCCATTTTATTTGCTCAAAGTTCCTTTGATCTCTGTTTTCGAGTATGTTCACCAGTTCATCTTCTATACTTGTGTTGCCTGGATCACAAATGAGGCCAAACTGATTGTTTCATAATGGCTTCATCACAGGTTTGGTGGTTTGTGCTGACTCTTGGCTAGGCCTTGTGTCTCCATCGGGGTAACCTCAGCATTACTAGAACAAGGTACCGTGTGATAGATATATTATACACATTTTTCCCTATATAATTACAGGTGAAAGACTTGGGTTGCCAGATTAATACTTTCCTTGATGTTTAGATGGAAAAAAGCAAAATGTGTTGTAGTAGAAGCATTCATAGGGAATCTGTGGAATCTCGTGTTAATAGGGTAATTAAATACAGCCCAAGTATTATTTTGATAACCCTAACTTTAGGGAAGACTTAATGTTTTTTCTTTGGTTTAAATTATTAAATTATATCTTTAGGTAACATTAACTGTTGCTAAATCAGTAGTTGATAATTAAATTATGTTTTTGTGAGCCCCCCTAAAAATTGTATGTCTGATTTCTAACACTTAATGTACTTATAAATGCATTTCTATGGGGTCTTTGTTGCTCCTTATTGATATTGTAAATAACTATTCTCTCAGAGAAAGGCTTTTCTTTTTTTTCCAGATAATGTGTAGGAAGCTTCGGGCAGGAAAAACTAGGACCAAGCCATTCCAGTTCTCTCCTTAATCTATTCCATTTACCTTCCCTCTCGGCTATGTTTCCAGAGTGCTCTGTGCATTTCCAAGAACAACAAAGGATGAGTAAATCTCCGGTGAGGTGTTTATTTATTCCTCACTTGGTTTCAATTATATTTTATGACCTTTTGGGGCCCATGAATTAAAATGGAAAAGTAGACATAAGTAAAACTCAGCTTGAAGAAAGTGTACTTAAGTAAGATAAAGTTGACCTGTAGATTTGGGCAGGTTATAAGAGCTTAGAGTTGTCTAATTTTAATACACATTTGTTTCTGGTCTCTCTAATCCCCTGGTAAAAATGCAGACACCTTGATATATGACTAGGACAGAATGAAAGAGCATACTCTATCAACCTGGAAGTAAACACGTGTAGCAGTTTGCAGCAGTTGGGTTACCCGATGAATGCTTTCCATGATGTTTAGATAGAAAAAAGCAAAATGTGTTGTAGTGGAAACATTCATAGGGAATCCCCATGTTAATAGGGAAGTTGTTAATATAGCCGAAGTATATTTTTATAGCATTAACTTTAGGAAAAGCACAATTTGCTTATTAAGGTTTTTCTAAAGCTGTTAAATAACGTGGTCCCAGACAAGTTTTAGAAGGCTCTACTTGATTCACAAATAAAACCCAGAATGTCTACAAAATTGAGTTGACCACAGATCATTATACGTCTCCAAATATTACCAGTTCATCTGTACATGTGGGTTGTATAGAAGACTGTCCAAAGTTATATTTTCTGGCAAATATTCTCACTGCTCACTTGCACTTTAACCCATTCGATATAGTTCATTTCTTCTAAAATTAACCACTCACCTAAATTATAGTCAAATTTAGTGTCTGTTCTCTAGTCTTTGCCTTACTTGAGTCTTCTGCCATAGTTAAAACTACTGTTCATCATCTTCGGGAAGTTCTTCTGTGTTTGTTTTATTCATAGCCTCACTGATGGTGTTTACTCTTTTTCCGTTAATTCTACTTTCTGCTTAACATGGTTCATCCAGGTGTTCTGTCGGTCCCTATTTATACCGCTTGGCAGTTTTCCTTGACTGATTCAGCCCTCTGGTTTGGCAGTCCTGTTTCTTTCCAGCTTTGACCTCTTCCCTGGCTTTTCGACATAGATTCAACTTCCTGTTGAATGCTTCTTTTGAGGCTACCCAGAAGGCTCAACAAATCCAAAATGAAAACCACATCCTCCTGTCTTTTCCTACATGGGTTATAACTACCATCCAGCCAGTGACCCAAAAACACTAAAATAGTATCTTTTTCTGGATGATTCTTTTCTTCTCACAATCCAAAAATCTTAAATCCAGAATGCCCCAAAATCCAAAACTTTTTGATTGCCAACATATGCATAGGAAATGCTCATTGGAGCATTTCAGATTTCAGATTTTTTAATTTGAGATGCTCAACCAGTAAGAATAATGCAAATATTTCAAAAAATGAAGATGTCCAAAATCCAAAACATTTGTGGTCCCAAGCATTTCGGGTAAGGGGTATTCAACCAGTATTGTCTTTTATTCTACAGTTTGCCTTTTATTAATTGTGATCTTTGATTTACAGAAGCTTTAAGCTTTGATCTATCTTTACTTTTGCTGCCTGAGTTTTTAACATCATATTCAAGAAATTATTGTTAAATCCATTGTTATAAAACATTTTCCTAGCCGGGCTCGGTGGCTCATCCTGTAATCCCATGCCTTTGGGAGGCTGAGGTGAATGGATTGCCTGACCCCGCAGGTTTGAGACCCGCCTGGGCAGCAAGACCTCATCTCTTCAATAAATCAAAAAATCAGCCGGGCATGGTAGCGCATGCCTGTAATTGCGGCTATTCTGAAGGCTGAGACGGAAGGATCGCCTGAGCCCAGCAGGTTGAGGCTGCGGTGGCCGGGAGCGACCACAGCACTCCAGTCTGGGCAACAGAGTGAGACTCCAACTCAAAAAAATAAATAAATAAAGTAATAGCCGGGCATGGTAGCACGCGCCTGTAATTCCTGCTACTTGGAAGGCCGAGGCGGAAGGATCGCCGGAGCCCAGCAGGTCGAGGTTGCGGTGGCCGGGAGCAGCCACTGCACTCCAGTCTGGGCGGCAGAGTGAGACTCCAACTCAAAAGTAAATAAATAAAGTAAGATCATTCCACATAAGATATACCCTCTTAAAAATTATTAAGTATAAGCCGGGCTCAGTGGCTCAGCCTGTAATCCCGCGCCTTTGGGAGGCTGAGGTGAGTGGATTGCCTGAGCCCGCGGGTTCGAGACCTGCCTGGGCAGCGAGACCTCATCTCTACAATAAATAAATTAAAAAAAATCAGCCAGGCGAGGTAGCGCATGCCTGTAATTCCGGATACTTGGAAGGCTGAGGCGGAAGGATCACTGGAGCCCAGCAGGTCGAGGCTGTGGTGGCCAGGAGCAGCCACTGCACTCCAGTCTAGGCAACAGAATGAGACTCCAACTCAAAAGAAAAAAAAAATTGTTAAGTATATAGTATAGTTCAGTCATACCTCAGAGAGAGTGTGAGTTTGGTCCCAGACCACTGCAATAAAGCATGTCACACAAATTTTTTGGTTTCCTAGTGCATCTAAAAGTATGTTTATACAATGCTGAGTCTATTAAGTGCACAAGAGCCTACATCTGCAAAAACTATGTATATACCTTAATTTAAAAGTACTTTATTGCTAATATGCTAACAATCTTCCGAGCTTTCAGTGAATCATAATTTTGTGGGTGGAGTCCCTTGCCTCAGAGTTGATGGCTGCTCGAAGTTGATCAGGATGATGATTTTGAAGGGTTGGAGTGGCTGTGGCAGTTTTTTAAGGCAGCAATAGGAAGTTTGCTGCATTGATTGATTCTTTCACAAAAGACTCTCTGTACCCTGTGATGCTGTTTGGTGGCATTTTACCCACAGTACAACTTCTTTCAGAATTGGAGCCAGTCCTCTCAAGTCTTGCTGTATCGCTAAGTTTTTGTAATACCTAAAGCCTTTATTGTCATTGCAGCAATGTTCGCAGCATCTTCACCAGGAATAGTTTTCATCGCAAGAAACTACTTTCTTTGCTTATCCATAAAAGCAACTCCTCACCCATTAGAAGTTTCTCATGACATTACAGAAATCCAGTCACATCTTCAGGCTCTGCTTCAAATTCTAGTTCTCTTGCTGTTTCCACCACATCTGAAGTTGTTTCCTCCAACCTTGAACTCCTCAGAGTCCTCCCTGAAGCTACTTCTAGACTCCTCTTAATGTTTATATTGCGACCTCTTCCTGGGAATCATGAATGTCCTAAGTGTCGTCTAGAATGGGGAATCATTTCCGGAAGGTTTTCAATTTCCTTTGCCCAAATCCATCAGAGGAATCACTCTAAAGCAGCTGTAGCCTTATGAAATATATTTCTTAAATAATAAGACTTGAAAGTTGAAATTATTATTTGATCCTGGGGCAGCAGAATAGATGTTTTGTTAACAGGCGTGAAAACAATATTCATCTCTGTACATCTTCATCAGGGCTCTTGGGTTACTACTAGGTATATTGTCAGTGAGCAGTAATATTTTGAAAGGAAATCCCTTATTCTGAGCAGTGGGTCTCAACAGTGAGCTTAGAATATTCAGTAAAACGTGCTGTAAACAGATGTGCTGTCACCCAGGCTTTGTCATTCCCATTTATAGAACACAGGCGGAGGTGATTTAACATAATTCTTAAGATGCCTTGGGTTATCAGAATTATAAATATTTCTTCAACTTACAGTTTTCAGCAGCATTGGCCCTTAACAAGAGTTAGCATGTCCTTTGAAGCTAGGCATCAATTCTCTAGCTCTGGAAGTTCTAGGTGGCATTTTCTTCCAGTAGAATGCTGTTTTATCTCTATTGCAAACCTGTTGTTTGGTGTAGCCTGTGTACTCTGAACATCACAAGTATTTGTTTGTTTTTGTCTTCCCCCTTGGGTGGAACAAGGTGACTAGAGTTGGGTATTCTCCTTCCCTCAGGTCACTTAGGCTTTTATAATATTACACCAGGTTAGGCCCTGATTAAGTGGTTTCTCCCTAGCATAGGCCTTGTCAAGAAGAAAAGAGTACTCTGGTATATTTCAAAATGGGTTGCCTTTTCTCCCAAAGGTGAAAGCAGGAGCACAGCAAATTAGTACCAAATCCTATTCCTGCTTTTTTCTTTTAATTTTTTTTTTTTTTTTTAGAAAGCAGAATTTATTGAGGGAACAGAATAGCTCCCACAGTGGGAGGGGACCTGAGGGGGTTGCCCTTTCTTCTTTTTAAGGATTACTCCCTGTTCTGTAGTCTCACTGCTCTGTATCTTAATGTAGGCGGTCATCTTGTCTCCCTATTTTCTTCCCCTTTGACTCTCCCCATTCTCCTTCACAGGGATGACTGTTAAAATGTGGAACTGGTCGTGTAACAGCTGTTCTTATAGGACCTCACTGTTTACACCCTGTGGTTTGGGAAGTGGCAGTGTTCGCCCTGGGGTGGACACAAGCAATTTTTTGGTATGTAGGAAGGAAATTTAAGGATACCTGTGTACATGCTTTTTTTTTTTTTACCCTCAGGCCATCCTCTATAACAACATGCTTTTAGTTGAGTACACTCTGCCCTTTGTATCCATGAGTTTGACATCTGTGGATTCAACTAATCTCAGATTGAAAATAATACACATATAGAAAAGGATGGTAGCCTCTCTACTGAACATGTAATTATTCCCTAAACAATATGGTATAGCAACTGCTTATGTGGCCTTTAAATTGTATCCAGAATAAGTAATCTAGAAGGGCCAGGCACAGTGGCTCCTGCCTATAATACCAGCACTATGGGAGGCTGAGGCGGGAGGATTGTGTGAGCTCAGGAGTTCAAGACCAGCCTGGGCAACATAGCAAGACTTCATCTCTACCAAAAGTCAAAAAATTGGGCATGGTGGCATGTACCTGTAGTGCCAGCTACTTGGGAGGCGGAGATGGGAGGATTGCCTGAGCCCAGGAGGTTGAGGCTATGGTGGACTGTGATCGTGACTCTGCACTCAAGCTTGGGCGACTAAGTGAGATCCTGACTCAAAAAAATAATAATCTAGAGGTTTTTTACTTATTATTACTGTCCTTAGAAACAAGATTTGTGCAGTGGCATGATCATTGCTCACGGCAGCCTCAAACTCCTGGGGCAAGCAATACTCCTATGCCAGCCACCCCATGTGCTGGGATTGCAGGCGTGTGCCACCGGACCTAGCCAATCTAGCAATTTTTTTAAAGTCCAGTCTTTTGAGGCTTAATGACAGTTATATTTTCTGAGAAATCCATCATTAGACAATTTCATTGTGTTGCAAACATCATAGAATTAACTTATAAAAACCTAGATGCTATATGTATTTTTATATAGGAAACCAAATTTCTCAGCAACTTTTTTGTTTGCTTGTTTGTTGGTTTGTTTTTTGAGTCAGAGTCTCACTCCGTCGCCCAGGCTGGGGTGCAGTGGCTCGCTCACAGCCACCCCAGGGTTGACCTGCTGGCCTCCAGCAATCCTTCCACCTCAGCCTTCCAAGTAACCAGTACTATAGGCGCACACTACCACGCCCATCTAATTTTCTATTTATTGTAGAGACAAGATCGCGCCAAGTTGCCCAGGCCGGTCTCGAACCTGCATGCTCAGGCAATCCACTCGCCTTGGCCTCCCAAAGTGCTGGGATTACAGGCTTGAGCCACCACGCCTGGCCAGCAACGTTATTATCAGTCATTTTCTTCACTTGATCTGCAGTGACAATAATAAGTCTCATATCAGGTTTCTATGTAGATTTTGTTATAATCTGATGGGACCGTGTCATATGTGACTCATCACTGGCTAAACTGTTATGCAGCCCATGACTGTTTACAGGAGGAAGTGCATAGGTTATATGCAAATACTATGTCATTTTATATACAAGACTTGTGCATCTGTGGATTTTAGTATCTGGAGAGATCCTGGAACCAATCATCCGTGGATGCTGAGGGATAACTGTAACTTTAAAATAATAGATGCATAAAAGTTTTTGCTTATTGGATTTAAGTTGGATATCTAAATGCAGAATCACTCCGTAATCAGTTCCTTCAGTATTGCGTTAACCTCTCTCATCATGACCCAGGATCATGCATTATCTAGATATGGTGTTCGCTGTATTTCCTTTGGTGTGGTGTGTCCTTGGTGCCCTTCTGACTGGACTTCTACTTCATAGTCATTAGAAGAAATGGTTCACATGAAAGAGCTAAACATTTTTAGTTTTCCAGTGAAGGGCAACCTTATAATATCAAATAGAACTATGTTTTCTCCTTTCTCTCCCTATTGTACATTAAATATGTGTCTTAGTTAGTTTATCTAGCACATTATTCCAGGTATGTGTTTATACTCAAGTCTTTTTACCAGATCATAAGCTCCTTGAAGAAGCAGAAAGTTCATGCTTTTATCCCTAGCGACAGAGATGGCTCTAGATCTATAAGGTAAGCTTTGTCAGAGAATTTTATTAATTAATGTTATTGCAGTGGCAAGATATTTCTGTTGTGATTATTTTCCTCTCACCACATAGTGTACAAAAATGCTATATCTTATGTAAGATGCATATAAGGCACATGTACACACAGAAAAATTAGCTCTCAGATTTCTGTTCTTTTGACCCAGGGCTGACGAGTTCAGGAGGAGTGTGCCGTTACAGAGGTTGGTGTCCTTTGAGGATGCTGCTGTGGACTTCGCCTTGGAGGAGTGGCAGGACCTGGATGCTGCTCAGAGGACCCTGTTCAGGGACGTGACGCTGGAGACCCACAGCAGCCTGGTATCCTTGGGGGAGCAAAACTCCCCAGGAACTCCCAGTAGCTGCACTTTTTTCCTTTGTTGGTAATTATAGGAATTACTTATGAAGTTTAATGGCACTTAAGTGTAAAATTCCAGTCCAGGAAGGTTGTGAATGTCACCTCGTGTAACAAAAGGTCCAAACTGGCCCCTTCATCGCACGCTTCCTGAAACTCTGGCTGTTGTTATTCTTGAGAAGACCTGACTTAGCAGTTTGGCAAAGTCCTATATTTTGTTCCCATTGACAGGTCATTGCGTTACCAAACCTGAGGTGATCTTCAAATTGGAGCAGGGAGCAGAGCCATGGACAGTAGAAGAAATCCCAAACCAGAACCTTTCAGGTCAGTCATCACATGCTTGTCAGGGAGCCCAGGAAGAGTAATGCCAGTAGATATTAGCAGTGGAGACCTATGTTCACCAAGTTTTTCCCCAGATCCCAGACCTGAGGACACCTGGTCTGCATGCATCAAATCGTGCTCATGATATAGTCTCTAAGGAGAGCTGTCATGCATATATCACCACCTTTTATTTTTCTAAGTATTTTTTATCTTTACCCCAAACCTAATCCCAACGTTCCTCTTCTTAGACATGATTCTTTGCTATAGATTTTCTCAATATTCTCAGTTTACCTCTTTTGTCTATTCTGCTGGAGTGTTTTTTTAATTTTTAGTCATTTATTCATACATTTAGTCTTTGAGCACATCTTTCTTAAGCATTTTTTTTTTGAGTTGGAGTCTCACTCTGTCGCCCAGACTGGAGTGCAGTGGCATGCTCTCGGCCACCACAGCCTCAACCTGCTGGGCTCCGGCGATCCTTCCGCCTCAGCCTTCCAAGTAGCTGGAAATACAGGTGTGCGCTACCACACCCAGCTGGCTTTCTTTTTGATTTATTGTAGAGATGAGGTCTCACCTGCCCAGGCGGATTTCGAACCCACGGGCTCAGGCAATCCACTCACGTCCGGCCTCCCAAAGCGCTGGGATTACAGGCTGAGCTACCAAGCCCGGCCCTACTTAAGCATTTTTTAAGGCTCTGGTAATTTGTAGTTGTACTGATAACAACAGTGACAAAATAATGTTCCTCTCACATTCTGATAAGAGAGATAAGAAGCCGGGCTCGGTGGCTCAGCCTATAATCCCTCGCCTTTGGGAGGCTGAGGTGAGTGGATTACCTGAGCCCGTGAGTTTGAGACCCGCCTGGGCAGGTGAGACCTCATCTCTACAATAAATCAAAAAAATTAGCTGGGCATGGTAGTGGCACCTGTAGTTTCAGCTACTTGGAAGGCTGAGGCAGAAGGGTCGCCGGAGCCCAGCAGGTCAAGGCTGCGGTGGCCGGGAGCGGCCACTGCACTCCAGTCTGGGCTACAGTGAGACTCTAACTCAAAAAAAAATAAAAGAGAGAGAGAAATAAGAAAATCCTATATGTTTAGGAGTTGTGTAAAAGCCATGAGGAATATTTAACCAGAATAAGAGAAAATTGGGGTGTAATTTAGGAAGGATGGTTTAAGAAGGCAGTTTTAAGGAGATTATTAAGTGTTTCCATTGGCATAGCTCCAGTTTGAGTTAACACTTTTTCAACTTTGACGTGTAATACATAGGTAAATCTAAAATCTAGATTCAAGAGTGAACATCACTATTGGAGATCCTAATTTGGAAATCAGTAGCTTAAAGCTGATATTTAATGTCATACTTATAAAGTAGGTCATCTACGGAGTTGTTACAAAAACGAGAAGTCCCAGAATGAGGCTCATGTACCTCGATTTCAGAAATCATGAAGCCCTGGAAGACCCAGCATAAGAGCATGGAAAGGGGTAATCCTGGACTTGGGAGGATCACCAGGAGATCCTGACTCTCAAGGTCAAGGGAATGCAGGGGTTCATACTGAAGGGCTCGGATTTCTGTTCACGAGTGGAGTCTAGGGTTATCATTTTC
Organism: Carlito syrichta; assembly: GCF_000164805.1. Lineage (NCBI taxonomy): Eukaryota > Metazoa > Chordata > Mammalia > Primates > Tarsiidae > Carlito > Carlito syrichta. Next base: position 32,936 of record NW_007256001.1, on the reverse strand, counting down.
CCCTTCTTTTTGTGAAAATCATGTCTAAAACAACAAGAAGAATGAGAAATGTACAGGAGATTTCCTTCTCGATGAAACTATTAGACAGCCAGAACTCTAATACACAAAATAAAATCCTTCAGAAATAGTGAATTATCAAGCATTTTGCATATGGCAGACAAGGGAAGACAATACTCTTTCTATATAAGAGGGTGGGAGAGTCCTCCTGTAAATATAGTGAATTTGGGAAAGCCTATGATAAGTCAGCTGTTATTGCCCAAGCGAGAACTGAAATAGGAAAGAAAAGATTCCATTAAAAGCCTAATCTCAGCCGGGCTCGGTGGCTCAGCCTATCATCCCGCGCTTTTGGGAGGCTGAAGTGAGTGGATTGCCTGAGCCTGTGGGTTCGAGACCCGCCTGGGCAGCGAGACCTCATCTCTACAATAAATCAAAAAATCAGCTGGGCGTGGTAGCACATGCCTGTAATTCTGGCTACTCGGAAGGCTGAGGCGGAAGGATCGCCGGAAACCAGCAGGCGCGGCTGCGGTGGCCGGGAGCGGCGGCTGCACTCCAGTCTGGGCGACAGAGTGAGACTCCAACTCAAAAACAAAAACAAAAAACAAAAAAAGCCTAATCTCACAAAACAGCAGCAAATACACACAGGAGAGAAACCATATGTATGTACTGAACATGAGAAAACTTTCATTAGCATGTCAGACTTCACAATACTTCAAAGAAAACCCACAGGGAAAAAACCTTATGCATGTGACCAATGTGAGAAAGCCTTCAGCCATAAGTCAAGGCTTACTGTGCATCAGAGAACTCACACAGGGGACAAACCCTCTGAATATATGAATGTGGAAAACCCTTTATTGACAAGTTAAACCTCAGGATACATCACAGAACTCACCCAGGGGGAAAACCCTATGAATGTACTGAATGTGGAAAAACCTTTCAACATAAGTCATTCCTCGCTGTACATCAGAGAACTCACACAAGGAAAAAGCCCTATGAGTGTAATGATTGTGGGGAAACCTTTAGCCACAAGTCATACCTCATTATACATCATAGAACTCAAACAGGAAAAATCCTATGAATATAATGAGTGTGGGAAATTTTTTTTTTTGAGTTGGAGTCTCACTTTGTCTCCCAGACTGGAGTGCAGTGGGACACTCATGGCCACCCCAGCATCGACCTGCCGGGCTCCCACGATCCTTCCGCCTCAGCCTTCCAAGTAGCCAGAACTACAGGTATGCGCTACCACACCCGGCTAATTTTTGATTTATTGTAGAGATGAGGTCTTGCCAAGTTGCCTAGGCTGGTCTCAAGCTTGCGGGCTCAGGAGTCCACTTGCTTTGGCCTCCCAAAGTGCTGGGATCACAGGTGAGCCACTGAGCCCGGCTGGGAAAACCTTTATCAGTAAATTAAACCTCAGGACACATCAGAGAATTCACACAGGAGAAAAGCCGTATGCATGTGATGAATGTGGAAAACCCTTTCACCAGAAGTCAGACCTCAACATGCATCACGGGGAGAAACTTTATGAATGTGGAAAAACATTTCACTGTAAGTCATTCCTCACTGTACATCAGAGAACTCACACGGAGGAAAAGCCCTGTGAATGTAATGAATGTGGAAAAACCTTCCCTCAAAAGGCAAATCTCGGCTGGGCTCGGTGGCTCAGCCTGTCATCCCACGCTTTGGGAGGCCGAGGTGAGTGGATTGCCTGAGCCTGCGG
>NW_007256001.1:20271-31161 GCF_000164805.1 Carlito syrichta | reverse complement strand
GCCTGTAATTCCGGCTACTCGGAAGGCTGAGGCGGAAGGATCGCCGGAGCCCAGCAGGTCAAGGCTGCAGTGACCGGGAGCAGCCACTGCACTCCAGTCTGGGCAACAGAGTGAGACTCCAACTCAAAAAAAAAGGCAAGCCAGGCTTGGTGGCTCAGCCTGTAATCCCGCGCCTTGGGAGGCTGAGGTGAGTGGATTGCCTGAGCCATCAGGTTCAAGACCCGCCTGGGCAACTTGGTGAGACCTCATCTCATCTTGGTTAGACCTCATCTCTATATATCAAAACATGAGCTGGGCGTGGTAGAGCGTGCCTGTAATTCAAGCTACATGGAAGGCTGAGGCAGAAGGATCGCTGGAGCCCCACCAGGTCGAGGCTACGGTGGCCGGGAGCGGCCACTGCACTCCAGTCTGGGCGACAGAGTGAGACTCCAACGCAAAAAAAAAAAGGCAAATCTCAGGAAGCATCAGGTTACACACACCATGAGGAAACCCTATATCATAAATGTGGAAAACCTTTAGCCAGAAGTCAGCCCTCACTGTGTATCAGAGAACTCACACAGGGGAGAAACTCTATGAATGTTATACATGTAGGAAAACTTTTTACCATAAAACAATCCTTACTATATACCAAAGAACCCATGCAAGTGAGAATCCATGTGAATGCAAAGCATGCAGGAAAACTTTCTCCCAGAAGCCAAAACTTTTTTTGCATCGTAGAACTCACACGAAAAAACCCTGGACATGTAATGAATGTAGGAAAACTTTTTCCCAGAAATCAGGCCTCACTACACAAGAGAAAAACCCTATCATTGTAATGAATGTGGGGAAACTTTTTGCCAGAAGTCACACCTCAGCAGGCATCAGCAAACACACAGGGAAGAAATCCTGTGTGGCAGAGACTGAATTTCTGTTCCCTCAAAGGTCTCTTTTCTCTGGGACACAGGAAGCCTGCATTTCTCTAGCCCCCGTTGTACCTGTCTCCATATAACAGCTCTGTCCAGGAAAATATGTTCACAAGTAATGAGTGTTATCTCCAGGCCTAGCAACAAAGAAAAAGTCCATGCAGTTCTCCCTGGTTGCTCATATTCTCTGGGACTGAGGTGCAGATGACCCCAAGGTGGCATGATAGAAAGAATTGATTGGAGAGAGCAGAGGTCTTCCTATCTCTCTCCCCAAATCCTCAATTTCTACTATATGTAAGAAATAAATACCTACTCTTTCGAATAATTGTATGTGTGACCTGTTTGTAATATAAGAGAGATATCCCACTATGGATAATTTGCTTTATGAACTCTCTAAGAGGAGGATGAAATGAGTACTGTTGTTCATATACTTTTAATTCAGGTTTAAACGACTTACATACATTAGGAGAGTAGGAAAAAAGTACATAGTACAATACTTTAGCATTAGTATGCAACTCTAGCCTCTTTATAACTTGTGAAATACATAAACTCTGTTCTTTTTTTTTTCCTTCTCAGCTAGTATATATAAATTCAGCTTACACATCTACTTCGGGAGAACTTAACCCACACCCTGGTTCCTCTGGGAGCATACACCTGAACTGACTACCCAAACCATGACCTGACTGACAATACAGAGAGTTAATTGTCACCAGTTAAGGATTATAGTTTCAGTTCTGCTTTTCAGTTAATCAGCAAACATGTCAAGCTATTTTATGTAACAGACACTACAAGACATAGTCCTTCCCCACTAGTTCAGACTAGGGGATGTACAGGCACTCCAGTGAGTAGAATTATACATTATCTGCAGGGGCGGAGAAGGCATGCTCCACCAGATTGTGCAGTTGGCTCCTGTTAAACTTGCTTTAAGTTAGATAACAATCACCTTGATGATTTCATAAAATCAAAGCAGCACAAAATATGTTCAAAAATGTGTCTTTTAGGCAATGAGACTGTATTGGATATGAGAAAAATGGATGCATTCTACTTTAAAGCAGATTTAAAGTTAAAATGAAAGTCAAGTGGGTTGTCAGCATATTTGTTAACAAAACAGAACAATTGACTTAAAAAATAAAACATATTTAAACATTTCCTAAGTGCTCATTGGACAGCCATTCTGGGAGGAAGGATCAGGTAGTACAGGAAAAGCATAATAGGAGAACCCCTCCACCTCCAGACAATAACCCTCTGTGATTAGTCTCCAGCCACAGCCTTCATTCAGACTTCTCTTGGCAGTCAGCCCTCCTGACACCCTCAGGGGTTGGTCCCATTCTCCCCACTTCAGAGCTGAGAAGACTGAGGTTCTGAGAGCTAAGGTGCCAGCCCACTCTGGATGGGCTGTTCCAGCAACTTTACAAGACTAGGTCTTGGTGTTCAATCCAATTTGGCGGGTTGTTTTTTTGAGACGGGTCACACTCTATTGTCCAGGCTGGAGTGCAAGGGTGCGATGTGCGATTCCGGTCTTCCAGCTCAGCAGGTCGTTAGGGAGCCTGTGTGCACTCCCAAGCATGTACCCCTTCCCCACATGCATCACACCCCACATGCACACCCCTCCCTGTAGCACTGGCAGCCCACACACGAGCACCCCCGTCACAGCCCCACTGTGTGTCCCCTGCTTCGTTAACATCCCCCTGTACACTTCATCCCGTCCCCACTCCCCACATTCGCACCCTTGCCTGTGGCATCCACACCCCCACAGGTGCACCACCATGTGCAGACCCTCGGCTGCATTAACACCCCCATGTGCACACCTCTTTCCCACACCCTAACTACACACCCCCCTCCACATTCACATCCTCCACTTGCACACCCCCTGCTGTGCTCACACATCCCACCACACTAACATCCCGCCTGCACACCCTCTCCCCACAGTGCTTACACCCCCAGCAGTACACACACATAGGTGCACACGCCACGCTCACACTGTTACTGTTTGGTAGAGGTCCTGAATACAGCCAATCACTGAGAGAGGTATTGCCAGGGAAGAAGTCTTTTTATTTGAATGATACCAGCCAAGGAGAATGGGAATTCTGTCTCATCTCCCTGTCCCACTAAAAGTGAGGAGCTTATATAGTGGGACAGAAATGTAGAAAGCAGGTATTGGGGAAGGGTAAGGAAGAGGAGTTGGCAAACAGGAGGGGTCTGGCATCTCATTGTCGCTCCAGTGATCTGGTGAGATGCAGTTCCTTAATATTATAGGCCTGAAAGTGGTTCCTTGGGAAAGGAACTCACATAAAACAAATGTAAGTGTCAAACTGGAGGGTCAGTGCCTTTTTTCTTTTTTCTTTTTTTTTTTTTTTTTTGAGTTGCCAAGTTGCCCAGGCTGGAGTCTCTGAGTTGGAGAGTCTCTGTCACCCAGAGTAGAGTGCAGTCCCGGCCACGGCAGCCTCGACCTGCTAGGCTCCAGCGATCCTTCCACCTCAACCTTCCAAGTAGCTGGAACTATAGGCACACACTGTCACACCTGGCTAATTTTTTATTTATTGTAGAGAAAAAATCTCGCCAAGTTGTCCAGACTGGTCTCGAACCCGCAGGCTCAGGCAATCCACTCACCTCGGCCTCCCAAAGTGCTGGGATTACAGGCTGAGCCACCAACCTCGGTTCACCTTAGCCTTCCAAGTAGCCAGACATACAGGTACACACTACCATGCCTGGCTGGTTTTTTTATTTATTATGGAGATGAGGTCTCACCATGTTTCCCAGACTGGTCTCAAACCCATGGGCTCAGGCAGTCCTCTCACCTCAGCCCCGCAAAGTTCTGGGATTATAGGCTTGAGCCACCATACCCAGCCTTCTGTGTTTTTTGTTTGTTTGTTTTTGAGTTGGAGTCTCACTCCTGCTGGGCTCCGGCAATCCTTCCGCCTCAGCCTTCCAAAGTAGCTGGAACTACAGGTGCGCACTACCACGCCTGGCTAATTTTTTGATTTATTGTAGCGATGAGGTCTCACCAAGTTGCCCGGGCAGGTCTTGAACCCACGGGCTCAGGCAATCCACTCACCTCAGCCTCCCAAAGCACGGGATTAACAACTGAGCCACCGAGCCTGGCTTGTGTTTATTTTTTAAAACAAAAAAAGGGGGGAGCTGGGTACAGTGGCTCACACCTAGAATCCCAGCACTTTGGGAGGCAGAGGTGAGGGGATTGCCTGAGCCCAGGAGTTCAAGACCAGCCTGGACAACTTGGCAAGACCTTGTCTCTACAATAAATAAAATTAGCTAGGCATGGTGGCATGCCTTTGTAGTTCCAGCTACTTGGAAGATTGAAGCAGAAGGACTGCCTGAGCCCATCAGGTCGAGGCTGTGGTAGTCATGCTTGTGCCACTGCACTCCAGCCTAGGTGACATAGTGAGACTCTGACTCAAAAAAACAAACTCAGAAACAAAAACAAAACAAAAACTATAACCATTAGTTCTATGGGGAAGTTAGGCTGGTTTCAAAACCTATGTTTTCCTGTACCTCCCTGATGACACACATAGTGTACTATGGCACACATATTCCTATTACAGTGCCCTATTTCCAAATAAATTTATTTTAGAGAGCCTCTCTCTGTTTCCTATTAAGGTTGACAGATGTATTGTTAGTTCAAAAATTCTCGGCCGGGCTTGGTGGCTCAGCCTGTAATCCTAGCACTTTGGGAGGCCGAGGTGAGTGGATTGTCTGAGCCCGCGGGTTCGCGACTCACCTGGGCTACTTGGCGAGACCTCATCTCTACAATAAATCAAAAATTAGCCAGGCGTGGTAGCGCGTGCCTGTAGTTCCAGCTACTTGGAAGGCTGAGGCAGAAGGATCACCGGAGCCCAGCAGGTCAAGGCTGGGGTGGCCGGGAGCAGCCATTGCACTCCAGTCTGGGTGACAGAGTGAGACTCCAACTCAAAAACAAAAACAAAAAACAAAAATTCCCAGTCCTTTCAACAGTTCAACCCCTATCTGTGGTCAGGTATAACTTTGAACTTGTCAGTTAAAATGCACTGACCTCAATGTGAGATTACCAAATCTAATCTTTTCACTTTTGCAGTGTTTACTTTTATCTCTTTTTAAAAATTTATTTATTTGAACCACAAAATGCCAAAATGCATGTGTAAATTTAAATGTCAAAACTCATGTAAATTTTGTAATTAATTTTTCTAGACAGTGGATGTTTATTAAACAAACAAAAAGTCTTTTTGGAGCTCTTTGTGCAAAATGCAACTGCTTGTTCAATGTGGCAAATGATAGAAAGCCAGATACAAACCAGTATGTGCTAACAGCTGAGCATAGGAGGAGGGTGATTTCATCTGTTAGTACCAAGAAAGTGATAAAATAACAGAACAGAAGTTAAAGCATCCTTTTCAGAGCAGAAGTTAGAACATCCTTCCACACCATATGTCATCATTAGTCTTTCCATTCAAACATTCCATCACATTGATACTAGAAGTCATTTCTGATTCTAAAACTGCACATAAATTTTCAAGTGCCAAGATGAAATCTGCAGTAAGAAAAAAATGTAATAGCTCCATTTAGGATCACAGGTTATGATGGGTCTACCATGTCACTGTTTTACAGCATAGCTGTGGATGCAAGCTGGGAGGGTCCTCAAAGATGGGAGGAATCTTTGGTCACCCAGGTTTCTGACACTGTCCTGAGAAAAAATTCAAAGACAGTATAGAAATACAAAGAATATGGCCGGACTCAGTGGCTCAGCCAGTAATCCCAGCACTTGGAGAGGCCGAGGCAAGTGGATTGCCTGAGCCCGCTGGTTCAAGACCAGCCCGGACAACTTGGCAAGACCTCGTCTTTACAATTTAAAAAAATTAAAAATTAGCTGGGTGTGGTAGTGTGTGCCTGTAGTTCCAGTTACTTGGAAGGCTGAAGCGGAAGGCTCGCTGGAGCCCAGCAGGTCGACTCTGGGGTGGCGGTGAGTGTGCCACGGAACTCCAGTCTGGGTGACAGAGTGAAACTCCAACTAAAAAAAAGCAAAAAGAAAAAGAAATACAAAGAATGCAAAGACAGTGAAGCAGACGCAGAAAAGCTTACTGAAAGCAAAAGTACACACTCGAGAGGAATGCAGGCGTACTCGGGTATGAGCTGCACTTAGTGACTTGTGGGTTTCCTTTTCACAATTGTTGTTTTTACACTAAGAGTGGAATGTTGGTATTAAGGAGCGAAATATTCGTGGGTTTTATAAGGAAGGGGTAGGAATTTCTAAGAATCAGTTCTCCCTCTTTGTCTATTTCTGGTCACCACTGGAGTTGTCATGGCACCAGTTGGTGTGTGAGTTACAATGAGTGCATAATGAGGGGCAAAGTCAGGCAGTGGGCCAATTTGACACCATCTTAGTTTGAACTGGTTCTAGCTGGTCTCCAGTAACCTGTTACCAGAGTCAGCATTTCTCATCTGCTGTTTGGTATTTCCCATTCTCCTGCTTCCACCCAAACGTTCCTATCTCACAAGTAATCAAAATGCAGAAAAAGTTTCATTTACTTGTGCAACATTTCTCTCCTGAACAGGCCTTGCTGATAAGGCTATTGTGAGTTAAGTCCCTCCCAGATGAGCATCTGATATCTGTTCTCATGGCAATAAAGCACTCATCATTAAGTCCTTCTTTCTTCAGCATCTATGCTGTTCAAACTGAGTTCGTGAAAACAGAAGTCAAGCCAGGCTCGGTGGCTCAGCCTGTAATCCCGCGCCTTTGGGAGGCTGAGGTGAGTGGATTGCCTGAGCCCGTGGGTTCGAGACCCGCCTGGGCAGTGAGACCTCATCTGTACAATAAATCAAAAAAATTAGCCGGGCGTGCACACTTGTAATTCCAGCTACTCAGAAGGCTAAGGCGGAAGGATCGCCGGAGCCCAGCAGGTCGAGGCTGCGGTGGCCAGGAGCGGCCACTGCCCTCCAGTCTGGGCGACAGAGTGAGACGCCAACTCAAAAAAAAGAAAAAGGAAACAGAAGTCGCATGCCGCTTTACCCCTCGTGTGTACATGAGGACTGCACAGGATGTAGGCGGATGGGCGCCCAGCTGACAGACATCTTCTGGAACACGCTTTGTCGACCCTTGCCACTGTGAAGTGATCATGTGTCCTGCGACACAGCCCACTCCGGGCCACTCTGTGCACTTTGAGAGGACAGCTGTGGGCACACTGGCTTCGGCTTTACTTGAGAGCCTTGGAGCTGGGGCAACCTCTGGCCCCTCACAAGGGAACAAGTGAACCAGAAAGGTGAATGCAGCACAGAGTACTCCTAGGTGCTCAGATACAACATCTGTGAATCGCTCTAACACAGAACTGGGTGAGAGGTTCACGGCCCAGGTCTGCAGCCAGTAACATAGACGTGAGCAGAAAGCACACACATGCTGCGGGACACGCAAGAACACGTATCCAAAACATTGGCTCAGATGTCCGAGGGGCTGGGAGACACTGGAGAGGTTAGGGAGTCAGGGAACATACCACATGAATCGGGCACAAGCTAGCACACCAGGAAGAGGGTCCTGAAAGAAAGGGCAATGTAGGAGACTCCGAACTTTTAAAAACCCAGATTTCCAGCTTCTGTAAAGGCCAGATGTAGCAACAGTGGGCCATGTCACCTGCAGCGACACTCAGTGCCACGTCATCAGCTGTGCTCCTGCTGACCATCCCCCAGGTGATCTGGCTCACCCCATGCCTCACAGAGGCCCCACCGTGGTCGGAGGAGAGGACTGATGTTTCAGCACGTGAATCCCGGCTGCCTGGAGGCTGTTTGGGGGCAAGGCCAGGGGAAGCCGGTGCTGTCCCAGGAAGTGATGACACGGCCTAACAGGTGAGATGCAGGAGTGCGGTGGAACAGGAGACCAGACCGGTGTGAGAGTGAGGGTAGGACAACCCTCTCGGGTCCCCTCCTGCTCTGGGACCTTTTCTGTCCTCAATAAATCCTGCTTTCTCAAAAATAAAAATAAAAAGCCACTGGAGAGGAAACCTGGATTTGCCACTCCATCAAGTGGGCAGGTCTTGCCGGCCAGGCCGTGGCCAAGGAAGCTGGCCCTGAGGTCCTCAGAGTTCCACACACTGACCCTCCACACAGTGTCCTGGACACAAACAGTACCCTCTGCACCTGTATGGAAGACCCTGCCCTCACACCCTCCTCATGCCACCCTGCCTCCCATCCCCTGGCTGTTTTGCAAGCTCCTGTCACGTAGACCCCTCCACCTCACACACCCAGAGGGAGGAGGGCTTTCTGGGTGAGTTTGTTTTCCTGGGAGTCTCTCTGGAAGCATCCCTTGTAGGCCTGGCTATCCATGGCCCTAGTGGTCTAAAGGCATCTCCCTCAAGGACACAGTCCTGGCCTCTCCCTGCCATGCCCAGGAGATGTGAGACCTGTGTGTCCTGGTGTCACACAGGCAGGGATGTGGTAGGAGAGGCAGCTTGGATGCCCAGGCCACACCTGGCACCTGAGACAGCTCCAGGTGGGAGGCCTGGAGAAGGGGCACCTGCTGTCATTGGCGAAAGGTGACTCGCACTTAAAAAGAGTATGAGTCCATCCTGATATGAATGCATGATTGAGTAAATATCAGTCATAGGAGAGAATAGACAAATCTCCCGTGAAGAATAATTCCAAATAATCCATGCAGATCCCCACCCTCAAGGAGAGGAAGCATAAACTCCCTTCTTACGTGTGGTCCGTTCACGGGACTTTCCCCCAAAGGGCACAGTGTGGAAAGAGAGGTAGAGGGAGTGACTTTACAGTGGAGACCCCAGACAAACGTCACCAGATGACCGGGGGGAGGGGGTCAACACCATGGGGATGTCACGTCCGTAGCATGCACATCCCCTCTGTGGTATTCCTCCAAAAACAGAACCCCAGCGCAATCATAAGAAGGACACCAGATCAATCCTAAATGAGGGACATTGTCCAAAACACCTGAGCAGCCCTCCTCAAAATTATCCAGGTTGTCAGAACAAGGAAAGTCTGAAAAACTCAGTCTAGAGGAACCTAAGGAGATGGGACTGATAAATATCCTGGATGGAATCCTGGAAAAGCAAAGGGTATCAGGTAAAAGCTAAGGAAATCTGAACAAACGATGGGTTTTAGTTAATAATAGTGCATCAGTATTGGTGCATTAATTGTGACAAATGAACCCGCTAGTATAAGGTGTTAATAATAGGGTATAGGGTGCCAGCCATCGATTAACTCTGTTCGGTCTTCTCAGCCATTTTGTAAATCTAAAACAGTTCTTAAAAAGTAAAGTTTATAGTTGGGCTCGGTGGCTCAGCCTGTAATCCCGCGCCTTTGGGAGGCTGAGGTGAGTGGATTGCCTGAGCCCGCGGGTTCGAGATCCGCCTGGGCAGCGAGACCTCATCTCTACAATACATCAAAAAATCAGCTGGGCGTGGTAGCGCATGCCTGTAATTCCAGCTACTTGGATGGCTGAGGCGGAAGGATCGCCGGAGCCCAGCAGGTCGAGGTTGCGGTGGCCAGGAGTGTGCCACTGCACTCCAGTCTGGGCAACAGAGTGAGACTCCAACTCAAAAAAAAAAAAGTGTTTATTGAGCACCTGCTGGGCTAATCCATGACCGGGAATCGATATGCCCTCAAGGAGCCCACAGTCTAGCAATAAAGATGACACATAAACTGCCTGATATTCAGGGTGACAAGGCTGCCATCTCACACTCAACAACTTTTAGGAATGCTGACTACATGCTTCTCCACACAAGCATATGTGTGTGTAAACACCATATGTGTTGTGCGCTTGGGAACACAAGCTTGTCCCTTTTCACTTTTTGCAAAACGATGCCAAAAGTGAAGCATCTTAGGGCCAGACATTATAGCAGATTCCTGTAATCCCAATGCTTTGGGAGGCCAAGGCAGGAGAAACACTTGAGACCAGAAGCTTGAGACCAGCCTGGGCAACATAGAGACACCCCCATTTCTACAAAAATATCTTTTTTTTTTTTTTTTGAGTTGGAGTCTCACTCTGGAGTGTAAGTGGCCGCTCCCGACCTGCTGGGCTCCGGCGATCCTTCCGCCTCAGCCTTCCAAGTAGCTGGAACTACAGGCGCGCGCTACCACACCTGGCTAATTTTTGATTTATTGTAGAGATGAGGGCTCACCAAGTTGCCCAGGCGGGTCTCGAACCCGTGGGCTCAGGCAATCCACTCACCTTGGCCTCCCAAAGTGCTGGGATTACAGGCAGAGCTACGGAGCCCGGTCTAAAAATATCTTTAAAAACAATGAGCCGGGCCTGTAGTGCACGCCTGTAGTCCCAGCTGCTTGGGAGACAGACTGGAGAGGGCTGTTTCAGCCCAGGAGTTGAAGCTGCAGTGAGCTGTGATCACACCACTCAGTCCAACCTGGGTACCAGAGCAAGCCCTCAATGCTTAAAAATATAGTAAAACATCTCAGGATATACTTTCCATTTATGTAAAATGCTAAAAATATAAATTTCGTTGGTGAACACAAATTAAGCATGAAATGCAGGCATATCTATTTACCAAGAAATACAGGGTGTCTGTGAGGGGAAGGACGCCCACGAGCGCCCACCCTGAGGTCAGTCTTTGTGCCCAGCCCTGGGTTGAGGGAGCACGACAGCTCACTGCGTGGGAAGGAAGGCGGATTGCCGGCAGCTGTGACACCAGGTTCATTGGCAGTCGCAGGAAAGTGGCTTCCTGTCTGGGGGCACCCTTGGGAGTGGATGGCTGAGCTCAGGCACGTCGGCAGGAGCACTTGGAAGTCCACGTCCCACGCTGTCGGTGACCAGAGCCTGAGACCCAGCAGCAGACAGGGCAAACCCCTGCTTGTCTCCCAGGTCCTCATCCCAGATGAAGGATGGGGTCACTCAGGCCAGCGCTGACCAGCACCGCAGCCCACAAGCCCTGCACTCCCTGGAAGGAGAACCTGGATTGGGCTCCCAGATGGGGGAGAGGACTGGGCCTGTGGGGCCAATTGATACGAAGAATTGTAATAATAATAATCGTAGCCGTGCTCGGTG
>NW_007256001.1:18015-19903 GCF_000164805.1 Carlito syrichta | reverse complement strand
TTTTTTTTTTTTTTTTTTGAGTTGGAGTCTCACTCTGTCGCCCAGACCGGAGTGCAGTGGGCAGCCTAGACCTGCTGGGCTCCGGCGATCCTTCCGCCTCAGCCTTCCAAGTAGCTGGAACTATAGGCGCGCACTACCACGCCCGGCTGATTTTTGATTTATTGTAGAGATGAGGTCTCCCAAGTTGCCCAGGCGGGTCGTGAACCCGCGGGCTCAGGCAGTCCACTCACCTCAGCCTCCCAAAGCGCTGGGATTACAGACCGAGCCACCAAACCCGACTGGTAAACCAGATTTAAAGGAAGTGGTGTGCGTGTGAGTGAGAATGGGGGGGGCATGGAGGCAGCTGGCAGACCGGCTACGAGAGGCTGCAGAGTCCCCTTGTGCTAATTGGCTCAGTTGCCACAACAAAGCACCACAGATTGGGAGGCTTCAGTCATATTTATTTTCAAATTCTGAGGCCAGATTCCAAGATCAAGGAGGCTACAGGATTCGTTTCTCCTGGGATCTAATAGATTCCATCTTCTCCCTGTGTCTTCACATGGTGACCCCTCTGTGTCTGTGTCCTAATCACTTCTTATAAAGACACCAGTCCTGGCCGGGCTCGGTGGCTCAGCCTATAATCCCGTGCCTTGAGAGGCTGAGGTGAGTGAATTGCCTGAGCTCGTGGGTTTGTGACCCGCCTGGGCAACTTGGCGAGACCTCATCTCTACAATAAATCAAAAAAATTAGCCGGGCGTGGTAGCACGCCTGTAGTTCTAGCTACTTGGAAGGCTGAGGCGGAAGGGTAGCTGGAGCCCAGCAGGTCGAGGCTGCGGTGGCCGGGAGCGGCCACTGCACTCCAGTCTGGGCGACAGTGAGACTCCAACTCAAAAAAAAAGACACCAGTCCTATTGGACTGGGGTCCACCCTAATGACCTCAGTTAACTTTTACTTCATTAAAGATCCTAGCTCAAAATACAGTCACATTCTGAGGTCCTAAGGGCTAGGGCTTCAGCATATGAATTTGGGAGGGACACAAACATTGAGTTCCTAACACCCACCCTTCACTTCACACCTGCTTGGTGTACGTTATGGGTTAAGATGTGAGGGTATATTTGGATATGGGCCTCTGAGGAAGTAATAAAGTTAAATGAAGTCATAAGGGTGGGACCCTGACCCATTAAGGATTAGTGTCCTTATAAGAAGAGGCACTAGAGAACTCGCTCACTATCCACCATGTGAAAGTGGCTATCTGCAAGTCAGGAAGAGAGCCCTCACCAGGAACTGAGGCAGCTGACACCTTGATCTTGGACTTCTAACCTCCAGAACTGTGAGAAAATAAGTTTCTGTTGTTTAAACCACCCAAGGGTACAGTCATCCCTCAGTATCCAGTAAGGATTGGTGCCAGGACCCCTGTAGATACAAAAATCCATGGATGCTCAAGTCCCCCAGTGGGCCCTCCGTGTCCATGGAGGTGGACCCTGCTGATATGGGGGCCGACTGTGTTTTTTATGGTAGGCCTAGCAAACTAAGACAGTGAGACCCAGAGACGGCAGAAGAACCAAGTTAACTCCTTGGGCCTCAGCATGTTGGATCGTCCACCCAGCTGTCAGACCCCAGCCCAGCAGTGAAGTTGTCTAGAAGGTGGTCCTGTTTGTGCAGCAGAGAGAAGGATCCCTGCAGAGAGGCCTGTGGGAGCACCGGTTTGGGGCAGCTCATTTTTGACAGGCCGAGCCTGGGTGTCTTTGGGCCTCTGCTGTGCCGGGAGCTGGAACCCGCAAAGGCAGTGTGGGGGCCAGTCTGGGACTGTGTGGGCCGGCCCAGCCCAGCATCCTGGCGAGCTTCCCTCCCCCGATGATTTCAGAAGTGCCTGCTGCACCTGCAGGGTTTTGCGGGGCGCTTGGGGGCC
>NW_007256001.1:15328-17198 GCF_000164805.1 Carlito syrichta | reverse complement strand
CCCCGGCAAAGGCGGCCTGTCCAGCGGGGAGCAGGCACACCATCACCAGCCGGGCTCCACTCCTCGGCCACGCGGTCGCCAGCTGTGTCTTCAAAAGAGAAGAGGGCTGAGGGGACTTGGGGCCGGCGGGTCCCGGGCACTGCTGCTGGAAATGGAAATGGCGCGGCCACCACGGAGCGGAGAAGGGTCCTCAGCAGGTAATGGGGCCAGAAATCGGCTCCCAGGCGCACGCCCAGAAGGACTGAAGACTGGAGCTCACCCGTGCACGTGCACGAATGCCCAACAGCGCCGTTCACAGTAGCTCAGAGTGGAAGCAACCCGGTGCCCACCAACCGACCGCAGTCCCTGCACACGGTGGATATCATCCCGCGGTGACAGGCATGAGGCGCAGATCCGCACCCAACATGCAGGAACCTTGAAAACGTGATGCTTGGAGGTAGAACCCCGACACAAAGGGTCCCACGGTGTGATGCCAGCTGCGAAAATATCCAGGACAGGCAAATCCAGAGACAGGAAATACATTCATGGTGGCCAGGGCTTGAGGGACGGAGCATAGGGAACGGCCAAGGACGCACAGCCAATGTGGAAGCAGCCCGTGCCACGAGTCGTTCCCGGAACAGGCTGATTCTATGTCGTCGGGTGCATTTCACCCAGTGCAACACATAAATAAGCCACGTGGCCACACCAGCCCTACAGTCCTCCACAGAGACCCCGTGTCCTCTGGGGTGTGCCTGTGGCTCTCCCCCTCACCCACAAGCCCCTCCACGTCCACCTTCCTCGCCGCCTCGCCTGCCCTCACCGAGGCCCCACCCTTAGCCTTTCGTCCAACCCCTCCAGGAGATCCACGAGGGCTCCAGTCCGAAATCCTCACTGCAATTCCAGTTGCTCAGAGCTGCCCCTCCACACACTAAATCATGGAGAGGAGCCTTCTGACCCCCAGTCACCCCTTTCTCCTCCTTCATCGCCTGACCAGGCCCCCCAAACGCCCTTCTAGGCCCACCCGGGCACTCCTGCCCTTGGCCACTGCTGACCTTGCTCCTTCGGGGACTCCTCCTGGAGCTTTTTTTTTTTTTTGAGTCGGAGTCTCACTCTGTCGCCCAGACTGGAGTGCAGTGGCGGCTCCCGGCCACCGCAGCCTCGACCCGCTGGGCTCCAGCGATCCTTCCGCCTCAGCCTTCCGAGTAGCCGGAACTACAGGCGCGCGCTACCACGCCCGGCTGATTTTTTGATTTATTGTAGAGATGACGTCTCGCTGCCCAGGTGGGTCTCGAACCCGCGGGCTCAGGCCATCCACTCACCTCAGCCTCCCAAAGGCGCGGGATTCCAGGCTGAGCCACCGAGCCCAGCTAGGAGGCCATTTCTTTAGGTTCAGAGATTTCAGGAAGAGTCTGGAGAGTCCGAAGTCTCCAGGGATATCTGTCCAGATTCTCCACTGCATCTATCAGGGTCTCAGGCTTTCTGAACCAGGGCCCTGACTTCTAGCCTCGGCTCTTCCATGTTCAGCGTCTTGGGCCCTACCCCCCGCTCCCCGCACGTGTTTAGCACTGAGCTCCTCCAGCTGCAGGACATGACAGTGACTGTGTGCAACCAGAACAGCCTTCTGGCATCCGCAAGCACTCGTTTCTCGCCCTCAGCTCTTTCTTGCTCATCAAAATCGTGGGAGTCGGCCAGGCTCGGTGGCTCAGCCTGTAATCCCAGCACTTTGGAAGGCCACGGTGAGCAGATTGCCTGAGCCCGCGGGTTCGAGGCCCACCTGGGCAACTTGGCAAGCCCTCATCTCTCCAATAAATCAAAAAATCAACCGGGCGTGGTCGCACGCGCCTGTAGTTCCAGCTACTTGGAAGGCTGAGGCGGAAGGATCGCCGGAGCC
>NW_007256001.1:12896-15290 GCF_000164805.1 Carlito syrichta | reverse complement strand
GCCACTGCACTCCAGCCTGGGCGACAGAGTGAGACTCCAACTCAAAAAAAAAAGAAAAATCGTGGGAGTCCCTAGGTCAGCAGTTCCCTGGGCGGCTCTCTAAGCTTTGACCCCTTCTGGCACAGGCCAGGGGATTCCAATGTTGGGGTCCCGCCCGAGAGGCCAAGTGGGTCCTGGTTTCAGGAAAGAATTCAGGAGCAAGCCGACTAGGTAGAGTGAATGCGAGTCCATTAAAGTAAGGGAGAAACAGAAAGCTACTTCATAGCCAGAGCAGCCCCTGTGCATTGCTGGGGCTCCAGTTAGAAAATGGAAACAGGCTTACTGAAGTGTCAGAGAATCTAGGCCGCACCACCCTGAACGTGTCCAATCTCATCTGAAATGACAGAAAACATGCTGCTCCAAGGCAGAGTAGCCTGGGCTGGTCTCTAGGAAGAACAGTAGATGTGCATCTGGGGTTTTGTCTTTACAGCTATCTCTTGATTCCATGTTAAGCAAGGGGTGGATTATTCATGGGTTTTCCAGAAAAGTGGCAGGGAGTTCCTGGTATCGAGTGTTCCTCCCCTCTAAAACCATATAAGATAACTTCCAGGAGTTGCCATGGTAATTGTAAACTGTCTCGACACTGATGGGAGTGTCTTTTAGCGGGACTAATGTGTCATAATTAGCATATGATGCGCAAAAAGGGTATGCAGAGGTCACTTTCAATTCAGAGGTCTTCTCACACACCCTGCCATTTCAGGAACTTAGACCGGAGTCTTATAACTTCTGTCTTGGGAAACTTAGACTTGCCGGGTTGCTATCTTGCTTCCACCCAGCACCATCTCTGGGGTCACAAAGGAGAGATAGTTGGGAAGGCACTGGAAAGTCAGCCATCTCACTTTCAACCCCAGACATCCTGGGGCCAGCCCCCAGGGTCCGCCAGAGGACCAAGAGGTCAGCTGGTGCGTTTGCTGAACCTGCCACAGCTCCTGTCCTGAGGTCTCTGCTGTAGCCACAGACAGGACAGCTGGTGCCCCCCAAGTCTGCTGTCATCTCGTGCTACCCACAATACTGTCCCCAGGTCCCCAGTCCTAGTAGTGGGGAGTGTGGGCTAGACACACTACTGCTGGTAAAGAAGCTGGCCCAGACACGGCCCTGGGGGGTGCCGCCCTGCAATGCCTCCTTTCCCGGGTCCTAGGTGAAATCTAAGGTCAGTCGTAAGACTCTTCTGTGGTTCTTTGGTTATTTAAAGGCTCCCGTTCCTTAAAGTTATTTTAAAGTCTCCTTTCTGTGATTAGCATGCCAGCCCCTATGGCCTCCTGCAGTGGTCAGAGGGTCTTGGTTCACTTTCCATTTCCTTGGCCCCTAGAGGGTCAAGGAGGAGAGCTAAGGGAGGAATCCATGTTCCCTGGGCTTAGGGAGTATCTGAAGTTGACTTTTCCTCCATGAAAACCACAGAAACCCCCATCCCCACCATGAGGGATCCCGGGGTGAGAAATCACACACACACCCTGTCCTGATCAGCAAAGCTACTGGAGGGGAGATCCACGCCCCTTGTGTGCCAAGCTCTGCCTGAGCCCTAGGGCCTCCCAGGCCGCCCCTTCCACCTGCAGGGTCTCCCTGTGGCCAAGGCTTGGCTCACAGGACTGTCAAGAGACCCCGTCAAAAACAGGCAGGAGGCACTTGCCCTGGGACAATCGCCTTGTCTTAATTCTCCACAGGTAATTAGCTAGGATTTTTTTTCCTATTTACCAGTTACTCTGTTTGTTCAAGATGGCCCAGCCCCTACAGGAAACCACGGCGCAGGGCAGGCAGCAGGGGCCTGTGGCACCTAGAGGGGCCTGGCTGGCAGCGGGAGCAACAGAGCCCAGGCTTCAGCACCTGGGGCTGTAGCAGCCGAGCCGCGGGTGTGGGGCAGAACCGCGAGGGGTGGGTGGCTTCTCAGAACCGGGCTCAGGGCGGGGGAGGGGGGGCAGGGCTGGAGGGAGGTACAGAGCAAGGAAGCCAGGGCGTGCGCCACCGCCCTTCAGAAGTGTCGCTGAGAAGGGAAGGGCAAAGCCGATTCAAAGGAAAGCAGGGCCCCCACGGGTCGTTTGGGCGATGTCAGCTCCAGCGGGAGGGGAGGCCAAGACTGGAGGGTGTGGAGACGGGGGAGGAGGAAGGGCAGAGGACGGGCACTGGCCGGGAGCAGCAGCATCTGCTCAGCCTCTGGCCGTGGCCGTGGCCCAGTCCTGGTCCGCCGAGCCCCCTCTCCCGGGCGCCGGGCACACCGGCCTTGGGGGTCGCACGAGCGGCACCCGCGCAGTATTAATCCTGATACTCGCGCACTTCAATACTAAGAGTCGCGCGGCGCGGGTGGCCAGTGGCGTTAGTCGGGGCGCCGTAGGTGGCGCGTCCGGACTGCTTCCCCGACGC
>NW_007256001.1:2123-11915 GCF_000164805.1 Carlito syrichta | reverse complement strand
GCACGCGCCGGGCCCCCGGCCTCCCACCACGGGGCCCACCGCCTCGGACAAGACTGAGGAGCTGCCCGATCTCCTTCCCCGCTGGGCCCCGCCTCGGTCGCACAGGGGCCCGGATGTAGACAGACCCGGCTGTGTCCTCTGCCTCCCCGCCGCCCAACCCGGGCTCCCTCCTCCCCAGGCGCCGGGCCATCCTTCCCTTGTAAACAGGCTGGAGGCGTCTTCCAGCCCCCCGTGGGGGGCAGCAGCGAGGTGATCACCTGCCCCGCTCCCTCATCTATCACCCTGAACTGTGTTCACGATAAAATTACTCATCCTCAGCCAGTGATAAATGAAATCAGTCTAGAGCAACCAGGCGGAGAGGGGTGGGGGCTCCCCCACTCGGGGACTCCAGGCCCGGGGGGGGACCGGGTGAACTGTGTCTTTGTGTTCATGCACAGCCTGGCTAGGGCCAAGTTAGTGGATCTGTGTGACCCGTGTGTGCCCATGCTGGTAGAAACGCACACGTGTGTGCTCCGGGGGGCTCAGCCATCTGGGATGCAGGCTGTGGCTGTAGTGGCCAGGGTGGGTGCTAGGTAGACCAAAAGGTGGAGAATCTGCCTCCCGGGACAGGGACCAGAGGAGCCAGAAAAGCAGAGGAGCCACGGGCTGGGGTGCTGGGATGATGGGGTGCCGAAGGACCAGCCCAGAGCCAAGGGAGGGAAGCAGGCGGCTCTGGGGCACACGGGTGGGGCAACCTGTGACCATGGGACTGCCAGGAGCAGGACGCAGCACCTTCCAGCTGTTTCAGGAGTCAGAGGAGCCCCTGCCCATCTAGCCTGGAGCCGCTGGGCCTTAAAGTGTCCAGAGGTCCACAGCTCTCAGCACATGAGACAAGGAAGCATGAGGGTGCCAAGGCCTCCTCCAATTCCCACTGACCCCTGCTTTCTTCTGCTTTCTTTTTTTTTTATTTTTTAATGTTTTTATTATTTTATTTTATTTTATTATTTTTTTTTTTTGAGTTGGAGTCTCACTCCGTCGCCCAGACTGGAGTGCCGTGGCCACTCCCGGCCACCACAGCCTCGACCTGCTGGGCTCCGGCGATCCTTCCGCCTCAGCCTTCCAAGTAGCCGGAATTACAGGCATGCGCTACCACGCCCGGCTGAATTTTTGATTTATTGTAGAGATGAGGTCTCACCAAGTTGCCCAGGCGGGTCTCGAACCCACGGGCTCAGGCAATCCACTCACCTCAGCCTCCCAAAGGTGCGGGATTACAGGCTGAGCCACTGAGCCCGGCTTCTTCTGCTTTCTACCCAGTAAACCTTGGAGAAGTCCTCACCAATAACCAAGAGGTTAATGAATAATCAGTGATGAACTCAGGAGGAGCTGTGACCAAGCAGCTGGGGTGCCTTTGATTAAAGCACAGGGGGCCAGCGGATCAGGCCCCCAACCTGCTGCCAGCTGGCACCTGTGAAGGAGGTAAAAAGAGCGCCTACCTAGCGGGTGGCTGCAGAGTCGCCTGAAGTGATGCTTGAAAAATGCTGAGCTGTGGTGTCCAAGGCGTCCTGAGGGCTGGCTGGATTGCTGAGCAGACGTGAGACCCCGGTAGGGCCACAGTCCAGCTCAGAAGATGTTACTCTTGCTTGAGTCAGAGTGCCAAGTTGTGGAAATGCAGGGAAGTATGTTTAGACGCTTAAGGAGAGGACTGATTCTGACCGGAGAGATCCATGAAGGCTTCGTGGAGGAAGTGGCATTTGAAATTGACATCGAAGATGAATCGGGTTAGAGGGGACTGTAGGTGAGGCAGGACAAAGCGCTGCTCTGGGGTGGGGGCAGCCAGCCACGCCTGAACTGGCTTTGACAGGAGGTGGATCTGTGGTTGCCCGCTGGAACCACACCAGGAAGAAAGGGGCTTGTGAACTGCTCACATTTGCCTTCCTGGGTTTGCAGCACTGGGTTTGTCACTGAGGCCGACTCCGTGACAGCCGAAGGAATAAGGGAGGAACCCTGCAGGTGGCAGAGCTGGAGTTAACGAGTCAGGAAGTGACAGGTGGAGCACCCCTGCTCTGGGGCAGTGTTGGAGGCCAGTGGAGAAACAGCACCCAGCAGGCCCAGCTTAGGGGAGGACAGCAGGGAAGGAGCTGGAAGACCAGGGGTCTCATCTGAGAGCACGAGCACTGAGCTTCCCAAAGTCACTGTCTCTGTGGACAGGGCCCTGCGGGAAGGAGCCACCCCAGCAGTGACCCTGGACTCTGAGTTCCCCAGGAGTGACTGGAGGCAGTGTCCACCAGCCATGTGAGCCTCCAGCGTGGGCCTCCCAGTATTCTGCCCTGCTGCTGGCTGCACTGAGGGCAGATGGCATTGTGAGCTGGCCCTTTCCCAGGTAATCTCTAGGAAAGAGAGTTTTACCTGCCATTCAAAAGACGCCTGGCCTGTCGGAGTCTCTGGGTGCAGCCTGTCCCTCAGACAGAAGAAACCAAGCCCACTTCAAGACCGAGGTCCAGGAGGATGGGCCCTCACACCCCTCCTTCCCCATCTGCCCAGGGCCCCCTGACCGCTCTGTTGTATCCCAGTCCTGACCACTCTGCCTATCCACCTAAGAGTGAGCCGAGGCCTGGGTCTGCCTGAGGGTCAGATAGCCACCTCTCCCTAGGCCACGCCCCAGCTGGCCAGGGGGCCAGCCCTCGTGAGCCTCGGTGTCCCAGCGTCAGCAACACCCTGTCCTCGGAGTGCCCCCATAGCGTTGGACCAGCGCTGAGTCCACCCTTGCCTGTTTCAGACAACATTCACTCCAAGCCAAAGCGGGATGCTGCCAGCCTGCCTGTCTCGTGTGCACATGTTAGCAGATGGGCCCTGGTGTGGCATACGTGCATGTGTACGGCCGCGACTGCTGACCACACAGCCTGTGGAGCGTACTTCCCAGTAATGAAACACATCCAGCACCATCCAGGCCTCACTGCTCTCCCGGGGGGGCTTCAAGATTAAACTTTCTCTCATAATGACAGCATCCTATCACCAGGCCTCAGTGATAGCACCTTTTGAGGAGGTATCACCCACCCACAGAGGCATCTATGCACCCCAATGGAAATCCCAGTGCCAGTGTGGCCAGGCTGAGCCTGGGGGCTGCAGAGAGCAGCAAGCACCCAGCCACGGGCCCCAACACCTTCCCTGGGCTGAAGGTCTGGCTGACGCAGCCTTTGACAGAGGCGCAGAGCTGAGGTTGGTGGGCCGGTGAGGGACAGAGGGTCTGTTGTCTTGCAGAAGGCATGGACTTCAAGGATCAGGCCAGGAGAGCTGCCAGGCATGCCCAGACAACACTTGCAGGGACACCTCGTGAGCACACACACGGGGACAGCGGTTCTAACATGATGTGGTAGCCAGACGTACTTGGGAGGCAGAAGCAATGGAGGTGGGCCCTACGACTGCCCCACTTACTACTGCAGGTATGCAGGCTGTGGTGCAGGAGGGGACCCAGGTGTGCTCGGGGTGAGGGGAGGAGACCAAGCTAAAGGCCTAGGGAAGCCAGAGGTCACTGCATGCAGGACCCAACTGCGGGCAGCCAGGGAAGAACCGCCAAGATTATCTGAGGGAAGCATGTCCTGACTCAGGGCTGGGGAAGGGGCCTGGCGCCAAGTTCTGGAGTGCCAGCCCTCGGAGCCGAGAGCCAAGCAGGGTCTTGCCACGGTAAAGCAGAACAAGGTCAGCCCTGGACTCAGTGCAACCTTGGTCCTCCCAGCAAACGCCTACCAAGCAACTGCCCAACAAAATTCAGTCCCTGTGACCCAGTCAGAAATCCACAAGTGTGCAAGGAAGTAGGAAAACACACCTCACGAAGAGAAGGAGAATCAATGATTGAGCTGGCCCAGAGATGGCACAGGTGTGGGATGAGTTGATAAGGATCTGAGAGCACTGGCTGCAACGGCGTCAAGGAGTCCAAGATACCGAGGCTGAGCTAGACACAAGTAGGGACATCCGGAGCAAAAGCCCACTCTGCTGAGAAGGTCCTAGGAAGAGGAGGAAGCACTCAGACATGGGTAGAAGACGGTCTCTGTGAGGCAGCATTTGGGCTCCAGAAGCAGACCCTCGGAGGCCGCCCTGCACAGGCAGCTCAGGACCTGGCCACCCCCTCCCCATGGGAGTGCCTGGGATTCCTGGCACAGAGTAGATGCTTGATGAATGTCAGTTTCCTCTTGCTTCTCACTCCCGTTTTCCAGGTTGAGGATCAGGCTGCAGGTCTTCCCAAGGCCACAGCCAGGTGGGCAGAGAGCCTTGGGGCACAGCGTTATGTGCTCTGTGCCACCTGCCCAGCCCCCAGGAAGCGAGGGCTGAGCCTGGGGTGCGCGAAAGAGAGTTTGGGTCCGTGACTGCCTGGCACCCGTGTGCTGGTTCCTTCTGCATCCTCCATCTGACTCTGGACTCTGGAGCCTCCACCGTGACTTCCCAGCCCTGTCTCATCCTGGGCCTCCCCAACGTGGGGGGCGGGTTCAGGGATATCCCCAAAGGCTGACTTCCCAGCCCTGTCTCATCCTGGGCCTCCCCAACGTGGGGGGCGGGTTCAGGGATATCCCCAAAGGCTGCAAGCCCAGCATGAAGCATGAGATATGGGGTGCTCACTTCTGTAATTACATAATTGCCTTGATTCTCATGGGGGCTGCTGGCACAATGCCTGGGGCTGGGTCCAGGAAGATGGCACGGGCATCATTCCTACAAGGTGCGCCCAGGTGTGCCGAGTCCACTCGGGGGCGCAGACACACGTGGGCACCACCACACCAGAGGACTGACAAGCCCAGACAGGCCCTCCCCTTCTTCCTGTCAGGGGCTGGACCGAGGGCTCTGTGGGCTGCTGCTGTGCATGCTGATGGTAAGAACCACTGCCCTTACCGGGCAGGTGCTGTGCCCAGTGTGTGGGGTTGCTTTGCAGACCTCGGGTGGTTTGGCTTCACTTGCGGAGAGAGGGTCTGAGGACAAGCACTAAAGCCCCAAGTTTCCAGCCCAGCACCAGTGGCAGCCTCCAGACCTGACCAGGCTCTGGGGGTCCCGCCCTGAGGGGCTGGGGTGGGGTGATGGCCCCACCCAGAGCCTCCACGGCAGGCTGAAGCCAGCCTCTGGCGGGCAGCAGGACGGACGCCAGCTCCCGCCAGGCCCCTGGCAGCATGAGCGATGGCGGGTCCAGCGATAAGAAACTAATAATTTATGTTTCCAGCTCCCGCGGCCGGCGCCGAGGGAAGGCTGGGCCACAGCATCCCCCTCGCTGGAGCGGCTGCAGTCCTTTATTGCACAAATTATTAACGACCAGAGAATGAATGACTCTGTAATCAGATCAGGGCTGCCAGCACTTTTCATTGCGTTTATTTGTATAAATTCTGAAATCAGGGTCTGCCTTGAGCTCAGCAAGCCGTCCCTGTGCTGGCCAGGTGCCCAGGGCCCCGCCCTGACAGACCATGCCCTTCACCCTCACCCAGGACTCCCGGGGGACAAGGACTGCGGGCCCAGGAAGGGGTGCCGGGCGCCGACTTGAGCTGGAAGCCCTGAGTTCATGGGTACCCACAGTCCTGGTACCCACCCCAGGGGGGGCTTCTGACTATCCTCAGAGACAGGGGCCTCCTAGGTTGTGGGGATGGAGCCTGAGAACAGGAAAAGGCCCCCTTCCCTGAGGGAATCCTCTGAGCCTCCCTGGTGCGCTCCTTGGTCCAGGGCTGCCCCAGGCCCAGCCCCACCCCCTCCATCTGGTTCTCCTGCTTCCCTCCCCAGGGGGACTCTCACCCACCCCCTTTTCCCGTCTTGCCCTGGGCGGGGGTCCGGGGATTCTGCTGAGGGTTTTCTGTGGCAGCTCCATGCAGCACGCCTGCCTGTCCTCTCACGAGCCCACTTTTAATCTCATTGACCTCTCGTTATATTGCAGCACATAAATTCAGATTTGGAGAGCTTATGTTCCATCATGAATTGGGCTGGCAGACTTCCGATCAACAAGATAAAGCTGTCTCCTGTGAGGTGGGTGTTTTATGAGTCTTGGCCTCCGTGCTGCTGGCAGGGGCCAGAGGGTGAGGAGGCAGGGCCTCTGCCCTGGAATCCTGTCTGTTGGAGGGGCTGATACGCCTGGGGGTCTGAGTCCCTCCCATGCCCAGGCCTGGCTCCAGGTGCCTGGGTGAAGGGGCTGGCTTGTGGCCCTGCAATGGCCTCCGTTCCCCTGCCAGGGTGGGTTCAGGCCCGGCCCTACACGGGGGCTCTGCACAGGGTCTCAGCCCATCCCTGCTGCCCAGCCTCGGCCCACCTGCTTCTGGGGCCACTCCCGGGGTCGTGGTATATAACTGGGGCTGTGCAGCATGGATTCTCATCCAGCAACCTGCAGGGCCACCCCATTGTGACTCAGGCAACCACACAGAAGATGAGATGGCCCGTGGGGGGGTCAGCAGTAAAGGAGCTTCACATCCAGACAGCCCTCCGGGGACACCCACCCACAGAGGCATCCATGCACCCAAAAGGAAGTCACTGACTCAACCTGCCCTCTGGGTAAGGGAACCCACTTGCAAGGGAGTCCAGGACCTGGCCTTGGATGAGGTCAGGCTCTGTCTGTGACCTCAGAAAGTCTGTCTGGGGCTGGACTTGACATGGGAGACAGAATAAAATGGATCGTCCACCTGAGCATGGTACCTCTGAAAATCTGACACAACCAAGAAACCACTGCTGACATGGGACCTGTTGGCCTTGACAGTGAGTGTTGACCCATCCAGCCTCTGGAGCAGCTGATCAAGGCTGTGGTCCTGCAGGGGCATGCGGGGATGAGATCCTAAAATGCACAGCAGCTGCACAGAGGAACCCAGTCTATAGTAATGGTGCAAGCGTCATTACCTGAAGAAAAATGGAAGGGAGCCCCAGAGCAGCCAGGCTTACATGTGGGTCTCAGTCACATCAGTGTCCGACATTCACATGGTGCACAGACCGGCTGGCAAAGACAGGTGCACACCCGGGGGATCCAGGTGTGCCAAGGGCCTGCGCCTGGCTGCTCCCTGTGACTGCCTGCCTCCTGCAGTGGCCATCCACTTCTCCTTGCACATCCAGTATCCTGGAGGGAGCCAACGTCGCCACCAAAGAGGCCACTGTGGCTCTCTTTATTTTGAGGCTCCATGTCTGCTTCCCTCAGGTCTGAGTTCTGCCTCTAGGACCCCAGAGAACAAAACTGCCCTGTGACTGGTCAGTGGAGCAGAGAAGGCACTTTGAGAGACAGATATCAGGGACCCCAGGCAGCCTATACCTGGGCCGTGGAACCCCAGAGGCCACTTCACGGGTCTGTCTCTGCCTCTTCATGCAGGAGCAGGTGTGACCCCTGCCTGCCCTGGTGAAGTGGCCCCATCATCGGGGGGGAACCTCTGTGCCACCCCAGGTGTTGCCAGCAGGAACCTCAGACAGAGCATCACACCATCGAGGTCTCCCCACCCTCAGCCTGGGCAACGTCTGTTGAAGATGAGGACGTCCTCTTCCTGAGCTAGGCCAGAGACTCTCCCAGGCCTGTGAGCTTTCTCTCTCTCTGATAGAGAGGATTCCTGTGGTCAAACTCCTAAAAAGCTTCTGGGAACAGGAGAGTATGCAGATAGGGGTAGGAGCCAAGGGGTAGGAGCCAAGGGGAACAGGCAGGCAACACGTTCCCACGGGCCAGGAGGCCATGCTGGAGTCCACCCAGGGCTGCACCTAGTCTGGCTGCCAGTGGGCCCACACTCCCCGACACATTGAATGACCCCCACATGCAGCCCTCAAACGCTGAGCACCTGCTATGTGCCAGGCACATGGGAATGTTGATGGATTAACGAAAGTCCTCCTCTTGGGGTCTCGTATCCCAGCAGGAGGGCCGGCACACACTAAGTCACTTGCGGGGTCCAAGCTGGATCTACTACCTAGCCCGAGAAGTTCTGAGAGCTCTGTCTGAGAGCAGTGACTTTCAGCCATCCCACTCCTCCCAGACCCTCCCCACCAGTCCTGGGTTCCAGCTCCTTCTGCCTGAGACCATGCAGGGTCCCTGCCTGATGTCTCTCTGTCCGGCAGCCTCGCAGACATGCAGGCCTGACCTCTGCCCTGAAGCTTCAAGGTCAGCACAGCCTGACATCTCGGTCAGGACTGTCCAGTAGGCTCTCGCTTTTGCATGCTTCCAGGTCTACCCAGGCCAAGGCAGGTAGTGAATGTATGGCCAGCCCAGTGAGGACCGACCAGCCGGGGCCGGGATCCCAGAACCAGGGCATGGTCCCTGGGACCTTCACCTGGGATCGCTGCTGAGCAAAAGCTGACGTGGATGGTATGACCTTGGCCATGGGAGTGGGAAGGAGATGACACATGAGCACGCGGGCATCCCCCCTGCCCTCAGTGTCTGCTCTACCCTCACACGCAGCCCCTGCCGGCATATTCTGGGTATGGGTTAGAGGGCCTGGAGCCCAAGGCCTGCGTGCAGGGCCCAGCTCTGCACATGGCTCTTGTGGCCTCCCTGGCGTAGCATCTTAAAGAAGGTGCAGTGACAGTACTAGGGACTTGTGCCATGTGGCACTGCGGCACCCCGTTCACCAGCAGGGCAGTAGCTGCATCCATGTGTCCTCCTGTTCCTTCTACCACCCAGGCCAGGGCCACCGCAGGCAACAGTGTCTGCAGGGAAAGGAGAGTGGTATCCGTCCCACGCCCACTCACGGGAAAAGAACCCTCTATCCCAGGGGCTCTGAAAACTATATTCCTTCCCTTTGTTTGGCCTCACGGCATTAGGGCCTCTGGCTCCTACATCCAGGCCCATTTACGATGTCTGGGCTGTGCCGGGCCCTAGTGATCTCACCTCCCTGTGCTGACCTGCAGCTACACTTTGCCCTGACCATTCTGCTCCAGGCCAAAGAGCGCCCATGGGTTTTGAGCACTCCCTTTCATTTTCAGATGGGGAAACAAAGGTCCCAAGAAGGGCAGAGGGTCTTGGGTTATGCGGCTGCCGGCTGGGAGGACTCCAGGCTCAGGCCACCACAGGGTTAATGGTACAGGTTAGGGTGGTAGACTGGCCTCAGAAACACCTTCCTGTGTCCTGAGACCTGAGAGCCGCCTGAACAGCCAGCTTGCAGGGCCTAGGGCATGTTGCAGTAGGGTACCTTCCTGTCAAGGGATCCCAGCTGATTAACTGTGGCCCCCCTGACTTCCCTGGTTAGCTCTTCCCAGTCCAGCCCATTGCAAACTAGACCCTGGTGCCAGATGTGCTGTCTTGGCCAGTGAACACGGGGGTCTGGGCCCAGCAGCACTAGTGCCTGCAGGTTTGGGGTCTGTGTGTTGTACACAGGCCTTGGGAGTTAGTGCACATCCTGTCTGCATAGGTGTTTGTGTGAGGCCAGCTGCATCTGTGTGGGTGCTCGAGGGCACATCTGTGCGAAGCATCTGTCTCTGCCTGTGGGACAGGAGCTGTGGCACGGGCACAGGGGGCGCACGTGGGCATGGGCACACCTGAGGGCTGTCTGTGTGTGCCAGAGCATGCATGACTTTGTGGGTGGGCAGGCACATGCACACAGGTGTGTGTCCTCCACCCGAGGTTGGCAGTGCCATGCCCTTCCTGTCCTGAGTCTGCTCCCAGCCCGAGAGACCACCAGGAACTGCTGAGCATAGGGAGACGGAGGTGGGACAGTCCTGGATGCTGCTCCCCTGACTCTCCACCGCACCTGTGGGCGCAGACCATGACTTCTCCCACCTCTCTTCTCCCAGCCCCACTGCTGGTCATCTCTTCCTGGGGTTGTACCACATCTGGACTCAATAAACGGCCGATTGATTGAGGAAGGGGTGGACAAGAAGGGGGCTCTAAGTGGAGCGCCG
>NW_007256001.1:0-2056 GCF_000164805.1 Carlito syrichta | reverse complement strand
GCAGAGGGCCCCGAGCAGGGGGACTAGGAGCAGCGACGCCACGGCCCAGGCAGCCCGGCAGCGGGGCTTTGCAAGTTGGAGGAGGAACCTTGTCTATACACCGAGGTCCTGGCCTGGCTGGGTGACTCTAGTGTCAGAACTCCCTCCCTCTGGCCTCTGCCTGCCGTCTGAGAAGTGCAGAGGAAGGTAGGGCCCAGGTGCCTGACTGGGATGACACGGGATGAGAAGGCCTGGTCCTCATGGGAAAGGAGCCTCCTAAGCAGAGGGTTCTGCTTCCCATGAAGCGGGGAAGTGGAAGGGTACTTCTCCGCCCAGCCCCAAGAGTGGGTGGCCCTGTGAGGGGGGGGTCCTCCAGAGAGGGGTGGAGCCAGCCTGTTGCCAGGAGGTTAGGCTGGGGACCCAGGTGGGCCCCACACCCAGCCGGAAACCCAGGGCAGGCCCCATGTCCCTCCTAGACTGCACCATAGGCCCGAACGTGGTGAGAGATGCCAGGGTGAGCGAGAGATGGTCCCACAGGTGGGAAGGGAGGTCCCTCAGCTGGCCCAGGTCAGAGGAGAGGTCTGGCCTGAGGGCCTAAGGCCTGGAGAGGTGCTGCCGTGGGCCCCCTCCCAAGCCACAGGTTAAGGGTCAGCAAGCCTAAGCCTCAGCGGTCAGGGGCAGGTGAACATGGGAAGCCCAAGGGGGCTGTCTTTTGGCAGTGGGGTCAGGGTTGTAGCCAGACTGCACAAAGGGCCGGTCCCTGAGTCGTTGAAGCCAGCCCCAAGTGCCTCTCCCTGTGGCATCGTCCCTGAGCACAAGACACAGGCTGCGATGGGCAGGGCATGAGGGGCTTGCTGGCTGTCTAGAATGCAGGCAGGGCGACAGGCTGAGGGTGGCCACGGAAGGAGGAGTCACCCACATTCACACCCACATCCCCACCTTGCCTCTGAGACCCCAACAGACACATGTTCCAGGAGTGGCCTCAACTGAAGAGCTCTGGAGTGCATTCCTGGTCTGTCCAGAGCCGCTGGCCCAGACCACACACCCAGGTCGGTCTTGGGGCCTTGGCTGAGATGAGGTGGGTGCACACATCGTGAGGGAACCCAAAGTGGTCACCAGTGGTCAGCTGCATACCCAGCGGGACTGGTCTGGGAGGAGGTGGTGGGCTGTCCCCTCCCGCAGAGAAGGTGCCTGTGCAGACAGGCCTGTGATCCAGGCTCCAGGGAGATGCTTGCAGGGAGACACCAAGAACATCTCAGGAGACAGAGTTGGGGTCGGGATCCGAGGCCACTTCCAGCCATGCAATGTAGCGCGCCAGAGCAAGACTGACCAGTCTCACCAAAGCCACCAGGTTCTCAGCTCCTCTGCCTGATGCTCTGTTAGGAGCCAATCCAGGCGGGTGGGAAGGGTCCAGGAGGCTCGCCAGGGTCCCCCTGGTTATTGGCTTGGGTCCGGGCTGACCTGCGCCTCCAGGCACCGAAGTGGATGTGAGTGTGTTTGGCCCCCTCCGCCAGGCTTGCCTCTAGGGGGAACAGACGTGTGGTGTGCACACTCCCAACCACTGCCCCCCACCCCCACCCCTGAGGCACCTCCCCTCTTGCCCCTACCATGGCTCCCACAGTCTTGGAGTCAGCCTCCGTCTGAAACAGGCGCCACGCGGGAGAGTGACTCGACCTCTCTGTCTCCACTTCCTCATCTATAAAGTGGGCTTCATAAGAACACAAATAGGAGATGAGCAAGCGGATTAAGTCTCATGAAGTGCACGGTTGGGGCAGTTACGGGTGGGCAGGGCGTGGCTGTCCTTGTGCCAGTCCCAGGCCACACCCATCCCTGGCACTCTGCTACACACACAACACAGCCTCAGGCCTGCAGAGGAACCGAGGCCACCTCGCCCTCCGGTGCTCCGCGGAAGCACCGACCCCCCCCCCGTCCCCCGCTGTGCCAACGCCTCAAGCGGGCCACCACTCACACCCTCAGCGGGCACCTTCCCAGCTCCCCCAGAGAGCAGCCCCTTCCCGCAGACGCCCGACCTCCTTCCCCCTCCGGCAACCCCCTCCACGACTCCCTCCCCCACGTG
>NW_007256000.1:183771-184546 GCF_000164805.1 Carlito syrichta | reverse complement strand
TTCCATGCAACAAACCCAGACATCAAGACATTAATGGAGAGAATTAAAAAAATTGAGGAGAGACAAGAAGAAAATAGGAAGGAGCTGTTGTCAGAAATGACAGCAGTAAAGAATACTGTGATGGAAATGAACAACAGACTAATAAGCATGGAAAGCAGAATCAGCCAAGCCGAAGAAAGAATCTCAGAGCTCAAAGACCAAAACACAGAACTAACCCAAACTGTCAAAAGCATAGAAAAGAAGCTCAAAAAGACAGAACAAAACCTGCAGGAGATGAATGATCACTTCAAGAGACCAAACCTAAGAATAATTGGGCTTCCTGAGGCAGACAGAGAAACCGAAGCCACGCTGGAACAAACATTTCATGAAATCATTCAAGAAAACTTCCCTCATCTCATTAAGGATGAAAAAATTCAAACACAAGAGATTCAGAGAACCCCTGCAAGACAACAAATGAGAAGACCAAATCCCAGACACATAATAATTCGCCTAGACAAAGTAGCTATGAAAGGAAAAATCCTAAAGGCAGCAAGAGAAAAAGGCCAGACTACCTACCAGGGAAAACCAATTAGAATAGCAGCAGATTTATCCACAGAAACCCTTCAGGCCAGAAGAGCCTGGAGCCCTATCTTCAAAGTTCTAAAAGAGAAACAATTTCAACCAAGAATAACCTACCCAGCCAAACTAAGCTTCATTAGTGAGGGAGAATTGAAATCTTTTCCAGACATCCAATCCCTAAGAACCTACGCTACCAGACCACCTCTCCAGAAACACT
>NW_007256000.1:181031-183751 GCF_000164805.1 Carlito syrichta | reverse complement strand
TCTGAGAAGGTGGGCGGCATCGTTGTCGTTTTAGGACAATCCGGGCCCATCTTCCGCCGAGCGTCTGACCCCATGGGGTTGTTCTGTGTTTGCATTTCAGCAAGCGACTTCTGCGAAGTCCCCGGCCGCCGGGGTTCTATGATATTCGTAGGTGTCGGGCCAGCAAGCCGCGCCCGGCCGGTAGAGGACTTTCTTCAGGGCCTGTCGCTGCCGGGCAGGCACCCCTGGCAGGCAGGCCGTGCCGTGGGCACATCTGCCTTTTGTGAAGGCCGAACTCAAGGTGTATCCTCATAGGAAGGGGCGACCGCCCCGATGGGCACCCAGGCCCCCACGAATTCACAGCCACAGGCCCCTGGTGGGCTAGGGGTTCTGACTGGGAGGGCGGGGTCTCCACTACGATCCCTAAAGGATTCCTCGGAGTGGGGGTACACATGGGCACACCTTTGTGCTCGGAATCTGAACTCACGTGGAGCCCACTGATTGCTCAGGAGGCCTCTAATAAAATCTGGCTGTCGAGCACTCTGTGGTCTGTCTCCTCCTGTCCTCGGCAGCCACAGGGTGGGTCTGCAGGGTGGGAAGAAGGGAGCACGACCGTGGTGACAAGCGCAGGTGGAGAGGGGTCTTTGCCAGTGACCCTCTGGACACGGGAAGGTGGGCTAGGCCTGGTGGAGGGAGGGTGGGAGCATGGAGGAGAGGAGCTGGACAGAGGCTACGTGGCAGGGGAGACGGCCGGAGGGGATGTGGAAGGAGCCCTGGGTCTGCCCCAAGCCTTTCACGAGCTCCCTCCCAGTGGCGGGGGTGGCGGCAGAGTGGCAGCTGCAGGACATTAAGCTCTGGCTACCAGAGGGACCTCTCACTGCCACAGGAGGGGGCTTGGCCGCTTGAAACAGGAGCCGGTCTCTGCCCCTGGCCCCCCTCCCCCACGGCCTGTAGCACCTGTCCCTTGACGAGCTTCCAGGGCGCCTGCTTGGCTCACTCATGCTCCACCCACTCACCAGCCGGGTCAGGCAGTGCAGGCCACAAACCTGCCAGGAGTGACCTTGCCGCAGAAGGGTGCCTATTTTAGGCACCCTCAAGGGGTTGGCGGAGTGGGCAAGGACCTAGGGCCACAGCCTCCAGGGTCCAGGCACCCAAGGGGCAAAACCTACCCAGCCAGGAGCAGAGGGGGGAGGGGTGTTCCCACAGGGTCTGAGAGAGGCACCCCAACATGGGCCTGCCCGCCCCACCTTCCACTCAGCACCTTTGCCCTCTGCCTCCAGGCTTGCGTATCTACTCAGCAGCGGATGGTGGGGGGGTTGCCCCTCCAGGCGGGCCCAGTGCCGACCAGTGGCCTCTTGGGAACTCTGCTGAGCCCCTGGGTGTGGCAGCCAGAGAACACAGAGGGTTTCCATTCATTCCACATGTTTACTGCATGGGTAGCTGGCACAAGGGTGGCTGCCTGGTGGAGGGTGCCTCCTGCTCCTGGCCCAAGGCATACCCAGCCGCCAATGGCCCAAGCAGACCTCCAGCCCTTTCGCCCGGGCCTCCCTGGGGCAGACTCCTGTCCCGAGCCACGCGCCCAGCCCTCAGAAGACACACTCTCGGCTGCCTCCCTCCTGAAGCTGCACCTGGTGCACCGCCTGGCAGCAGGCGGCATTCTGCGTGTGCAGGCTGAGGCTGAGGGCCCAAGAAGGGAGTCACGGGCCCAGGGTCACCCGGGAGGTGGGTGCCAAAGCCACCCTGGGACCCCACCTGTCTGCTTTCAACACTGGGCTCCTTACCCAAATGCCCAGGGCCTCTGGAGGACACACATCTCTCAGGACAGAGGGACCTCTCACTGCTGGAGGGGGCTTGGCCGGGTGAAACATCTCTCAAGGGTCTCACACCACTGGGGGCATCCCTATGACACCCCTTGGAGCCTGGCCTGCCCCCACCAGTACCCCTGCTCCAGCTTAGACAGCCTCCTCAGTTGTTCCCTGCAGACGTCCGGGCACCTGTCTTGCGGGCAGGCAGTCTCCAGGGCCTCTCCCCCACACTCTCTGTGGTCGGCCATTAAAGCCACATCTCCCCTAGCTACAGGTGCATTCCCGGGCTGGGGGCTCCTCCAGGGCAGGAGTCCCAGTTCCCTCAGTTCCCATGGGACTTTTAGCACTGAAAGTCCCCAGTCACTGGGGAACCAGGATGGTGGGTCAGCCTAACAAGGCCACGTGCCATTCGTTCTGGCGTGCAGGGCCGGGCTTCCAGCAGGAATGCTGTCAAAGGGGCAGCTCTCTGGGGCCCTCTACAGAGGGAGGTGCCCCCTCGGAGGGAGAGTTCGGCCGCCAGCAGAGCTCAGCAGGGCTCAGAGCATCTGACCGGCTCGGTGAAAGAACCTCATACCAGATGTTCTGTGTCGATGTCCCACCTCTGCGGGATAACCGCCCACCCTACCGCAGCCCCGAGCCTCCCCGACCCCTACCCAGGACTGGCCAGAACCCGCCCCGCGGCGGCCGAGTCCTCAGCGGCGGGAGGGGCGGGCCCGGGGGTCATTAGCATAATATATGCACGGGGGCGTTTAGCAGTCAAATATATGCGCATATATCTCCATGGCTGATGAGGCTGGCCGGGCACTTTCAAAATGGCGGAGTGTGGAGCGAGCGGCAGCGGGAGCAGCGGGGACAGCCTGGACAAGAGCATCACGCTACCCCCGGACGAGATTTTCCGCAACTTGGAGAACGCCAAGCGCTTCGCCATCGACATAG
>NW_007256000.1:161792-180906 GCF_000164805.1 Carlito syrichta | reverse complement strand
GGGGGGGGCTGCGGGCCGGGGGTGCAGCGTGACCCGCCGCGAGGGGTGTCGGCAGCCGACCGGGGCCTTGGACCATGCGGAGGGCTTTACGTTCGGCCACATCAGCAGCTGGGCGGCTCGGCCTTGCTGCTTGGCCAGTGGCTGGCCTGAAATTTGGGGTTCTGATTTGTGGCGGAGATGAGGGCAAGTCCCCGGGATCCCTTAGTGTCCCCGAAACGCGCGCACGCGGACCCAGGACCTAGCCAACTGTGGCCTGCGGGCCGGCCAGTCCGCGCACAGGCCTCGGTATACGGTGCTGACCAGGGCCCTGTCCGAAGCCCAGCCCACCTCCACCCACAGGCTCCACTCTTTGGAGAATGGACATCTGGCACGAGTTCGGACGACCGTGGACTTGGAGCTCGGGAACTCGTGCCTCCAGTTTAAAAGCCCCCGGTGTCTTTTGGCCCTCAGGAGACCCTGCGTTTCTGTCCCCACCTCTCCAGGCTCTGCTCTTCTGCCTCCTCTTCTGCCTCAGTACTGACTGTGCACAAGGCCAGTTTCAGACCCTTCTCCCACGCCGCTGACTCTCAGACACCTCCCAGCAGCCCCTTGAGGAGGAACTCAAATTAACTGCATTTTGCAGATGGGGATGCCAAGGCACAGAAAGGCGAACTAACTTGCTTGGGGCTACCTGGCCAGTAAGTGGCAGAGCCAGGGTAACCTGGCCAGCCCCACCCACTATGCTGCTTTTTGCTAGGAGATGCTCCCCTTGGGTAGGCCACTGTGGTTTCCCATACCTCCCCTGTTTTGGCTGCTCAGTACATAATGAATGGACATGCCACTGTTGACTTCCCACCTCCCAGGATGTCAGAGACACCCGGGCCATACCCTCCCAGCTGTGCCTTTCTGGTGCATTGGATGCATTTGCTGCACTAGGGTCCTAGGGGTCACCAGAGTGGTGGGCTTGGCACCGTCTCTCTGAGGTATCTAGCGTGGGGAGAGAGTGTGTCCCCCAGGGAAGTGAGAACGGTGAGAATGGAGACTCCGGGGGCTGGTCCTGTCCTAGCTCCCACCTTGCAGTGAGCTCATGAGGGGCAGTGCTTTGGGGGCCCTGGCCTGGCGACAGCTGAGGATGACCATGAGAGGTATTTTGAGGGAAACGTGATAGAACCTGGGAACCGATTGGCTATTGGGCTGGAGGTGGTGAGTTCTCAGGCCTCTCCAGAGGCTCCTAGCCAGGTCCCCCCGCCCCCAAGACCTCTGTGCCCAGTAGAGCTTGTGCTCGGAAGGATTCCCTGCTGTGTTCTGCTGCCGCTCACTGGGGGCCTCTGCTGGTAGGAACAGGTCAGGACTGAATGTTTCTGAAATGCAGTCGAAGTGAACCTGCGTAAGCCACCTGGGGACAGCTGGGAGGAGGGGTCCACCTTGGATGTTCTGCATGGCCACCGGAGGCTCGCAAATAGTCTCAGAGCTGAAACCCAGAAAGGGCTGGCCCAGTCCAGGGGGTCTGGAACACCATGAGCCAAGCCAGGGTTCTTGGCAGAAGGACACTCAGAGGGACCTGTTTAGTGGTGGCATGTTTCCCTCTTAGAACATTTCTCTTGGTCTCTTGGTCTGTGTCTCTGGTCCTTGGAAGGACATGTTGGCTGTCGTTGAGTCCTTTTGTTTGTTACTGCAGCAGGTGGGCTGTCACAGCTTAGGTTGGGGTCCTCAGCCCAGGAACCCACCGAGCCAAGGTGCCATCAGCGGTGTTGTCTACAGACAGGCTTCTCCCATTTCCTCCTTGCTCGCCTGGGTCTCTGGGTCCCGGAAACCTCAGCTGCCCTGTGTTCTTAGTGAGCCCTTTTCTCTCAGATGGGGACACCAGTGTCAGCTGAGTTGATTCACCTCTTTGAGAGCATCAGGGACACTTGTTTATCAGAACATTTGTGAAGCCTTGAGGTGACTTCAGGTTTATGTGGGCAGTGGGGAGGGGCCCTCAGGGGCCACCTGGGACAGGAAAGGGCCACAGGGCTGTGGTATATGCTGGGTTGTCCTGTACCCTTTATTGGTGCCCAAAAAAGAAAGATGGAACAAGAAGAGGTGGCAGGGAGGATGGGGCCATGGGCCAGGGTGACCCAGAAGTCTTGACTCAGGTGCTAGAGGGCACAGGTGGCCGCACCTCTGGATCCCCTGGCCAGTCAGGCGATGTTGTTTGCCTCAGAATGGAGTGTGGACTAGCCTGGCGAACCCAAGCCTTGTCACTATACCGTCAGATCTGTTCCGATTGCAAAGTCCCTGAGAACAGATCAGAAGGCTCCTCCCCACTGCTCTGTCCTCTGACCTCCCTGCCCTGCGTGTCACTCGCGCCCAGGCCCCTTCATTCCATCCTGGGTGTGGGGAGTGGGACGATAGGGTCTCGCTTCGATGGCGTCTCCGTGCCGGGTGTTGCCAAGCAGAGAGGGTGAGTGTCTTATAGAAACCAACCTCCCCCACCGCCATCCCCACCTCCCTGCCCCATCCTGATTTGGATGAATTAAACTGACACACAAATGCAGGCTCTGAATCAGATTTCTGGAACCTGGGAGTTTGTTTAGAGTGACCTTTGACACGTTTCTTAAAATATATTTTCATCCTGTTGCACCGTCTGTCTTTTTACAAAGTGATTTACTCATGGAGGTAAACAGGACAACTAGCGTTTTAGTGAGACTCTGGGCCAGGCTGTGACAGGGCAGGGCAGAGGGCTGAGGAGGCTTAAGGTCATGGTCCAGGGCTGAGATGGAGCCTGGATGTGGCTGCCAGACCGTGCAAGGGCCCACCAAGGGCAAGGGCAGGCCCATGCCAGCCTGTCCCTAGCTGGCAGGTGGTGGGTGAGATAGGCTGCTGTGTATTCTGGAGGAGGTTTCTGTTCGGTGGCACTGGCTTTCTGGTCCCCACCACTGCCGTGTTTTCAAGTCCATTTCCTGCCCCGAGCACTTGTTCTCATATTCCCCCGGTATTTTGTCACAGAAACACTGTGTGAAGGTGACCTCAGCCCGCTTGCTCCCACCGTGCAGGTCTCTACCTTATCGTGTCAGACCTGTGGAAACATCCTTTGTGGGAGCCGTTGGCAGCGTGGGGCGTTGCATCTTCGTTTCTGTTGATCTGTGTCCTTCAGATCTGTGAGTGAGACCATAGCTTGAGATGCCTTTTCCCAACGTGACGTCCCTCCTTGCAGATGCCTCCTCTGAGAACCACTCTTATTGGCCCTGAAATGAGTTTTAGGTGCATAAAGGTCTCTGTTTTCAAGGCTTAGCTCGACCTTTGGTCGTGGGCAGCACTCTCGGGCCGTGGCCTCTCGAGAACATCAGAGACTTCAGCCCATGGGAGACCTCGGGACCTCTGCTACCTTCCTTTGGCTGCTTTTGGGGCCTGGGCTATGTGTCTCCTCTTAGAGCCCCTGGAGGGTGTGGTGCCGCTCTGGCCCACTGCCTCCCTGTTATCTGCAGGAAGACCCCGGGGCAGGCTCCCCTCTTAGGATGGTGGCCCATTGTGACAACCTGGGCTTGTCAGCTCATTGCTTTGGGTCATTAGCAAGATCAGAGCTTGAAACAGAGTCTTCTTATGCCAATAAGAGTAGCCAAGGTCACCCAGAAATAGGACGGCTCCCTTTGCTCTATGGGACTTGGTGCCGTCGGGCAGGACCTCTTGAACTCAGTCTGGTCAGATCCCAGGGAGGAGCAGAGCTGTGGGAGCAAGCCTGGGTTTGGACCTGATGCTCACTTCTCTCCTCTCCTCTGTACCCCTGGCATTTAAGTTCAAGCAGCGCAGACACCCTGACCACAGGGATTCCAGCCTTGGAAGAGGAGGCTGGCCCCGAAGCAGCTGGAGATGCCCTGTGTGTGGGAGTTCAGGCCTCCGGGCCTCCCTCAGTCCCAGTCCTGAGTTTGCCCTTCTGTGTCCCTGCAGGTGGATCCTTAACCAAGCTGGCGTATTATTCCACGGTACAGCACAAAGTCGCCAAAGTGAGGTCTTTCGACCACTCGGGAAAGGTGAGCCTGGCCACAGCCGCCCGGGGCCTAGCACCCTCACCATCACCCCTGCTGCCACAGACCTTGATTCCCTCAGCAGCCCTGGACGTCTCTCGAGCAGACAACCTTCCCCGTCTCACGCTCAGTTTCCTTCAGGGCCCTCTTTGGGGCCACCCACTCCTGCCTGCTCCTTGAGAAGGCATGCATCTTCCCTGCCGGGGCTGCCTGGGTTTCTCTGCAGTCCCCAGCTCCTCCCCTCCCAGGTCTCTCCTGGACCTGAAGCTGGCATCCAGAGTGCCACCTGACACGGGGGGGTGAGGGGAGATACCAGAGTGCTCGGGGTCTGGCCCCCATGCAGCACCCCATGCCCAGGCCCCTGCAGACCTCACCCTGTTTCCAGGACATGGAGCACGACCATGAGCCACCCTACGAGATTTCTGTGCAAGAGGAGATCACCGCACGGCTGCACTTTGTCAAGTTTGAGAACACTTACATCGAAGCCTGCCTGGACTTCATCAAGGACCACTTGGTCAACACAGAGACCAAGGTCATCCAGGCGACGGGGGGTGGGGCCTACAAGTTCAAGGACCTTATCGAAAAGAAGCTGCAGCTGAAGTGAGTGGGGCCCTGCAGGCGGGGGAAGAACACACAGCGTCCCCTACGATTCCCATGGGTGTGTGCGTGGCCGTGGAGGGGCACGGGCCATCCAGCTCAGATTGTGGGGTCCTTCCTGGAGACAGGCTGCCTGATGGGTGCTGCTCCTAGAAGCCTACCCTCGCTGTGCCAGGAGCTGTGTTCAGAGGATGGTACATTGGGCTAGCGTGGCCTGCACCCCTTATAGGGCCGCTCCTTCCTTCTCAGGGTGGACAAGGAAGACGTGATGACGTGCTTGATAAAGGGGTGCAACTTCGTGTTGAAGAACATCCCGCACGAGGCCTTCATGTACCAGAAGGATTCTGACCCCGAGTTCCGGTTCCAGATAAACCACCCCAACATCTTCCCCTACCTGCTTGTCAACATTGGTTCTGGGGTCTCCATCGTGAAGGTAGGTAGGGCTCCATGGAGCGGAACTCAGCACTTACTGTGTGTGAGAGCCAACACAGGCACAGAGACAGGGACACGCCTGACGGCAACCGGCGTTCACAGAGATGAGGCTGCTGGAGCGATGGCCCTGCTGCCGCCTTCAGTGGCACACAGACGCGGCCTCTGGAGCTGCATCACCCCAGGGGCTCTCAGGAAGGGGGCGGGGCACCACAGCACCTTTGGGGCCCTCTGTGCCCACACCCATGCCTGGCTCTGCTCCAGGTGGAGAGTGAGGACAGATTCGAGTGGATTGGCGGCAGCTCCATCGGAGGCGGCACCTTCTGGGGGCTCGGGGCCCTGCTCACCAAAACAAAGGTGCCCAGCGCTGCGGGAGGGGTCCTGGGCTTGCACTTGGGGGGCACGGAGGAGGGCTGGAGGCCGTGTGGTGGGGGAGGCCAGAGGAGGACTGGAGGTCTGCGGTGGTTGGAGAGAGGCTAGAGGTGGCCTGGAGGCCATGTGGCGGGGGAGACCAGAGGAGGGCTGGGGACCTGTGGCGGGCTTGAGGTGGGCTGAAAGAGCAGGAGGCATTGCCTTCCTCAGCCCCTCTGACCCTCCTGCTGGCCTCTGGCCTCTGGGGCCGGGGTGTCTGGTGGCCTGGGCCTGCCCAGAGGGTGGTCCCCGGGCCAGCTCTCACCACTGTCCTCCGGCCCGCAGAAGTTCGATGAGCTGCTGCAGCTGGCCTCCCAGGGCCAGCATGCCAACGTGGACATGCTGGTGCGGGACGTGTATGGTGGGGCGCACCAGACCCTGGGGCTGAGCGGCAGCCTCATCGCCAGCAGCTTCGGGAAGTCGGCCACGGCCGACGGAGGTACCGCCTGGGCGTGGGAGGGCACGCACGGGCCTGACGCCGCGTCCCCCCCACTGTCACGGTGTCTGCGGCGTCGGGGAGAGGTGGGTCTCACGCTGTGGGTCTCACGCTGTGGGCAGCCCCAGTTACGGCAGCTCGCCCATGACGTGTGGTGCAGGCCTGCTTCGTGCCGGTGTGCCAGCCAAGGCATTCCACCTATGTGGCACTGGGGACACAGGGCTGGCTCCCAGGAGTCAGGAGGAGTGCAGACATGTCCTTCCCCTTGAAAGCAAAGCTGGCCACTCTGAGAACCATCCCCATGGCACTCGCACCCCTGTGCCCTGGCTCCGGGCCTCCACCCGAACGTCTACCCTCCCTCCCTCGCCCTCCCCCCTTCTCTCCCTCTCCCTCCCTCCCTCTTCCTTCCTCCCTTCCTCTCTCTCCCCCTCTTTCTCTGTCTCTCCCTCCCTCCCTCCTTCCTACTCTCTCTCCCCCCACCCCTGACCAGCTGCCCACCCCCGGTCCTGTTGTGTCCCTCAGAGTTCTCCAAGGAGGACATGGCCAAGAGCCTGCTGCACATGATCAGCAACGACATCGGGCAGCTGGCCTGCCTGTACGCCAGGCTGCACCGCCTGGACCGCGTGTACTTCGGGGGCTTCTTCATCCGCGGCCACCCAGTGACCATGCGCACCATCACCTACAGCATCAACTTCTTCTCCAAGGTGCAGGCTCACTGCCTCCTGGACGGCTGGCTTACCCAGCCTCTGCCCGGTCCCCAGTGTCCTCAGGACGGCCGCCACAGTCACACCGAGTGGGTGGGCACTGAGCCAGAGAAGCTGCTGGGGGTGGGGGATACCTTCGCCATCCCTGGCCAGAGGAGCTCCTGTCTGCCCACTTGCCGTTGTCCCGGGCCTTCTTTCCAGCCAGTTCCAGGCACCCTGTGGGCCCGTGGGTCTGAAGCCGGGGGCAGCTGGGTGAGGCGCATGGTCCGTGTCTCAGGGGACAGGCTCCAGGCGAGCCTTGGGACACCTGTGCTGGTGCCTGCTGGGGCTCGGATCGGCCCGTTGGGGTCAGGGTGGTGCGCCAGGCAGAGCTGTCCCAGCCCCGCAGCCTGCCGCGGGCAGAGGCAGTGGAGGGTAATGCATGTAGGAACCCCTCTCCTCGTGGCCCTCCGAGCGACAGGCCCCCGCCCGTGCAGTGTCATGCATCAGCGGTGTGTCAGGGACAGCTCATGGGGTGGGCAGGGCCGTGCATTGAGCTGATGGAGGTGGAACTGACTGGATGTTCTGGTGTGCGGGCTCTGGCCACAGGGGGAGGTGCAGGCGCTGTTCCTGAGGCACGAGGGCTACCTGGGAGCTATCGGCGCATTCTTAAAGGGAGCCGAGCAAGACAGTGAGTAGGGCGACAGTGAGTAGGGCGTCTGCACCTGACAGGCAGGGCGGGTCTGAGCAGGCGGAGGTGGGGAGCGGTTCCTTGGGAGGTGAGGCAGGAGATGGGGAGGTGGCAGGCCAGTGCTTCAGCGTGAAAGCGAGTGGCTCTGTGCCCTTCCAGCCGTCTCGCTTACCTGTACCCCACCTTGTGTCTTCCAGATCCCAATCAGTACAGCTGGGGCGAGAACTACGCCGGCAGCTCTGGGCTCATGAGCACGTCGCCTGAGCTGGGTCCCACGCCGCGGGCCAGGAGCGGCACGGTGGGTAGCTCTGTCCACCAGGTCCCAGGGGGGTGGCCGCGCCCACCCTCCACCATCTCTGAAAAAGCTCCCCTTGGTGTGGCCCAGGTCATAGGCTTCTGGGCGTGCAGACTGACTATGAATCCACCCGGGGCCTTGCGAGGTCTCCCCGGGGGCAGGAGAAAGGTGGTGGGCCTGCTTCCCCTTCCCTCTGCATGCCGTTCTGTGATGGTGAAACAGCACAGGAAGCTGCACATCTGCCACCCTGTGGGTAAAGGGTGTGCTCAGGTGTGGTGCGAGGGGCCACCCCCTGCAGGAGCCTGTTCACAGAGCCGGGCTGTACCTGGAGCCGAGGGCGGCTGGGTCCTGCCCCCGGGCCATGATTTCTGGCCGCTAGTCTCATGCTGGGACAAAGTCTGCTCAGCAAGCTCCTGTCCACACCTGTACGCACAGCTCATGGTAACAGCCACCTGCATCCTGCAGGCCATGGCATTGCTGGTGGGAAGTTGCTTTTCAGCTGCAGACGCGGGTCCTCCAAGTTAGCATGGGTGCTTTCAAGGTCATCCTCACTTCTCCAGACAGTATGCACCTTTTGTGTGGGACCTCTGGTGCCTGTAGTTCTTGTCCATGTTGCAGTGGGTGCTTCATACCGGCCACCATGCTGCCCCACACCTCCGTGGCTGGGCACCAGGCTGTGCTGGGAATGGACCCCAGGCAGGCACCAGGGTCTGTGTGGGGGAGGGGCCCACATCTTCAACCTCAGCTTCTGCTTCGTGAAACGTGCAGGATCACTGGCCCTGTGGGCCTCCTGTCCTCTGTCAGTGCTGAGACGCCACACCCGGCCAGTCCTCGGTCACACGTCATGCCCGTGTCA
This sequence comes from Carlito syrichta, assembly GCF_000164805.1. Classification (NCBI taxonomy): domain Eukaryota; kingdom Metazoa; phylum Chordata; class Mammalia; order Primates; family Tarsiidae; genus Carlito; species Carlito syrichta. The sequence continues at coordinate 172,525 of NW_007256000.1, read as the reverse complement.
GGTGGGGACAAGAACAGTGTCTAGGAGAGTTCTCAGATGAGAGTTCCCACATCACCCAAGAGACCAGATCACCCCCTCGGGCTTACGTGGCCCCAAAAAGGCCAAGCTGGGCCTGAGCCTCCGTTGGCCAAGAGCAGGAGGGCCGTGAGGTGGGAGCAGCACTAGAGAGAGGCAGGACACAACCGCAGCAGTGGCAGTGCTGGCCGTGGCGAGCGCGGGCGACTCCTGACTCCTTCACCAGGCAGAAGGTGCCCACCGTGTCCCTGCTGCGCTCCATCCTGTGGGCATGTTCGCATTCTGAAAGGGTCCCCTGCTGGGGTCTCACTGTCCGGGATCCCTGCCATGTGGCTGCCTCCAGCCCGTTGTTGCTGATGGATGTGCTCCTGGGGAAAAAGCCATGCAGGCATGCGACCTGTGGACAGTCACTGGAGGGCCGGGAGAGGTGGCTGGCCACGCTGTCTGTGCCAGAATGTAGAGTTTCAGGGGCTGGTGCGTACAAGTTCATTCTTCCCAGCAGGTGGGTGATCTAAAATCACCTGGCGGCCTCGTGCTGGGCGGGGGGCTGTGGGCACAGGGAGCATGTGGGAGCAGCCGTGGAGAAGTCTGCAGGACGGGCTGTGGGCACTACGGGGACAGCAGGTGCAGAGCTCTGGGGCAGCATGGGGTACAGTGGGAGCCAGGGAAGTGGTGGTGGTGTTGAGAGCCTGGGTGTAAGCTGGTACTAGGGCAGTCGGAAGGTCCAGGGAGGTCGGCCTGGGAACCACAAATCCCTGTGGAGGTGATGGACGAGGGGTGACTGCAGGGGGCGATGAGGCAGGGAAGGGTGGAAGCTGACTTGAAGTCTTTCGGGGTAGATCCAACCCCACCACCACACCAGGGGATAAGTCGAGGTGTCTAGCTCAGGCCAATGGACAACTGGGGCACCAGGTGGAATGGCTGGGGTCTTGTCTTTGGCAGAAGGTAGTGTTCTCTTCCATTGTGAGGGAGAAACCCAAACTCTGAGAAGACAGTATGGCCTTCTGGGCACCATAGTGACAGTTCCACCCACCCGAGCTCTGAAGGGATGGAGTGGCTTTCTGGACACCGCAGTGACGGTTCCACCCACCTGAGCTCCGAGAGGATGGCGTGGCCTTCTGAGCACCGTGGTGACGATCCTGCCCACCCAAGCTCTGAGAGGACGACATGGCCTTCTGGGCACTGTGGTGATAGCCTTGCCCTCCTGAGCTCTGAGGGGATGGCGTGACCTTCCGGGCACCATGGTGACGGGCCTGCCCACCAGAGCTCCGAGGGGATGGTGTGGCCTTCAGGGCACCGCGATGACAGTCCTACCCACCCGAGCTCTGAAGTGACAGCGTGGCCTTCTGGGCACCGTGGTGATGGTCCTGCTGCTTCCTGTCTCTCTAGTTTGACTTGCTGGAAATGGACCGACTGGAGAGACCACTGGTCAGCCTGCCCCTCCTACGGGACCCGTCCTCCTATGTGCCTGACACAGTGGACCTCACCGAGGATGCCCTGGCTCGCAAGTATTGGCTTACCTGCTTCGAGGAGGCCCTGGACGGGGTGAGCAGTCCTGGGCAGGCTCCTGTGCTGGACACTGTCCCTGGCAATGTGGGGCTGCGGCGTCATTACCCTGAAGTTCCCAGGTAGAGCCTTGGCAGCGACAAGGACAGACCAGGTTTCCGGAGGCCCTCAGTCTGCCTTAGAGTATGAGGAGGGGAACTTCTGCTCCTCGGGGGATATTCCTCTCACCTGGTGGGTCGGCGGGACTAGAGGCCAGTGAGGCAGGTCTCAAGGGTGTTGACGTTTCAAAAGCCACAAGCAGTCGTACTTTCCTGCTGACGTGATGTGTGACTGAAGCGCAGGCAGCACCGGGACCCTCGCTCTCAGAGGGATGAGGTCAGGGGTCCCATCAGCCCCGTGAGCATCCAGTGCTACCACCCTGGGCTGGACTTCCCTGCCCTTTCCGAGGCCAGGGCTGGGGCCAGTCCCAAGGCCAAAGGAGGCGCCAGGCCCTGGGCTATGCAACCCTGGGAGGTGTGGGGGTGGGCAGTCACCACCGTGCCCTGAGCACCTCTCCCCAGAACCCCGCAGGGAGGCCTTATATCCAGCCAGCCTGCCCTGGACCCTGAGTGGGCCCCTGTGTGGGGCGGGGATTCTGGGGTCTCACTGTGGGCCAGTCAGGGCTGGGGCCGCCCCTGCTTCTGCCTCCCAGGGTAGCCATGAGGACCGAGTGGCCAAGAGGGCCCCGGTGGCCTGCCTCAGCCATGGTTCTTAACCTGGGAGGAGCTGCTCCCCGCGGTCCTGGGAGGTCCCATGAGGCCAGCCCTGCCCTGTGCTCCCCACGGTTCCCCAGGAGCAGGCCCTCTCTGCTCACGGACCCCATCGTCGGCAGGTCGTGAAGCGGGCTGTGGCGAGCCAGCCGGATTCTGCGGATGCAGCTGAGAGAGCAGAGAAGTTCCGACGGAAGTACTGGAACAAGCTGCAGACGCTCAGACACCAGCCCTTGTGAGTGTCCGGCTTCCGAGCTGCCCGCCTTGTGCCGTGGCCTCGCGCCTCGGAGAAGGCCGCCGTGCCGTCAGTGTCCAGGCCCACTGGCTGGGGGCGGGTGTGGCCCACTTGGCCAGTCTCCCCTGCCGCACCTCCCGTGGCCTCTGTGCTCTGCTGGGCTCCGTGAGGCCTGTCCGCTCAGCTCCCCTCCACCCGCTCTGTCCCCAGTGCTTACGGGACCCTGACTGTGCGCAGCCTGTTGGACACAAGGGAGCACTGTCTGAACGAGTTCAACTTCCCAGACCCCTACTCCAAGGTAAGTGCTACCACAGGGTGTCCCTTGTGCTGTTCTCTGTCCAAATGGTGCGAGCGCGTGCTGTGCTGTTGCGAGTCAGCTGTGCTGTCCTGTGGGAGTCAGATGTGCTCTCCTTCGGCCATACTATCCTGTGGGGCCACACTGTTTTGGGAATGGCCATGGCTCAAGCACTGGGGACAGGCTACTAGCCAAGACCTCCCGCGGCAGCCTCTGCTGACGAGCTGTGACCCGTAGTTGGCTGGAGCCAATAGGGGTGGGGCCCACATCTGTGCAGCTTCCCCTAGCGAGGCCCAGGCTACCTGCCTGTGGGAGCCAAGGCCACTCGGAGTCTTAAGAAGGTCGTTACAGGGTGGAGTACCAGAACCCTGGGCCTGCCTTCGGCTGCTCCTACAGGCTGGCAACACCCCCAACTCGCAGGGCTGTCTGTGCCTCGGATATTAACAACCTCTTGGCCCCACATCTGGTTGCTAGAACCTGGAAGCTCTGCCCTCCTTGGGCCCTTCTGGCACCACTGTCAAGGGTCAGGGACACACAGTTTCCCCTGCCCCTGCACGCCCTGTCTGCTGTCTTGGGTTTCAGGTGGGTCTGTGGGTGCCCACTCCTTCACAGCTCAGCCTCATGGGTCTAAAGCTCTCCTGGGACCCAGCCCTCAAGCCCTGTTCTGTCGTATGCTGCACAGCCCCTCGGGCTTTGAGGTCTCCAGGTCAGACGGGCAACCACACTGTGTGATCTTGACCACCCCTCAGTACTCAGACATGGGCATGCTATGTCCTTTTTGGGGCTGCGGTCCAGGGACTCTGCCGAGTCCTCAGTGAGCATCCTTTCTCATGGCACTCTGCTGAGGAGATACAGCCCGGAGGACTGTGGCCACCAGTGTGGCGTCCTTGCAGGTGAAGCAGAAGGAGAACGGCCTGGCGCTGAAGTGCTTTCCCGGCGTGATCCGCTCCCTGGACGCACTGAGCTGGGAGGACAGGCAGCTGGCCCTGGTGAAAGGCCTCCTGGCCGGAAATGTCTTCGACTGGGGGGCCAAGGCTGTGTCTGAGTAGGTGTCGCGGCCCAGAGCTGGTGCGTTCCCAGCCATCCCTACCTGCCCTGCTGTCCCTATTCCCTGGAGGAGGTGGGTGGGCCCCGGGGATCAAGAGCACTTGGTGCTGTTGGAGCTTTGCCTGATGCTCAAGGCCTCAGGAGGGACGTGGCAGGCCCCAAGGGTGTGCAGGGCCCAGTGCCCTCATCTGTCCCCTCGGGCCCCAAGGAGGCCCCCAACACTAGAGCCAGCCACCCTGCCTCCAAGGCTTCTCTTCTGTGGTGGCTGCAGAATAAACCATCATTATTGGATCACCAAGAGCTGCTCCCAGGCCCCAGCCTCAGCAGTGGCCCCGCCAAGCCTCGGGCCCTCCCTTGGCATGTGGGCATGTCCCAGCCTCCCCCACGCAGGCAGCTGGCCTGCCCTGCTGGGGCTCCCAGGTCTGCTCACATCCTGGGACATAGGGGCAAGACCTGCCCTTGCCTGCCCCCGTCCCCGCGGCCCCTCTAGGAAATGAGCTTCTCCGACAGTGTGTGGGGTGTGGGCGTGGGTGTGGTCCTCGCCTCAACCCCTGGGTGTGGCCCGGTGCTCCACTTGCCACCCTTGCTGGCCCAGCCAGCGGGTCCCATGCTGTGGCCGCCACATGGAAGGGCTGCCAGGCCATGGCTCAGGCCACTGTGAGCACCACACTCCCACTCCTAAAGCCTTTGCTGGGGTCTCAGAGCTCTGAGCGGCTGGCGGTGTCAACCACATGCATTGGGACCCTGGTTTGCTCAGTGCAAGGAAGAATCTGGGGCTTTCGCGCAGCAGCGTGAGCTGGGGCCTGGGTGTTGTTTTTCTAACATCTCTTCCTCTCTGCAGTGTCCTGGAATCCGATCCCCAGTTTGGGTTTGAGGAAGCAAAGAGGAAGCTACAAGGTATGGACACTGCATGTGCTGTGGCTGGTCCCTGGATCACCAAGGGGTCTAGGTATCCTCTGGAGCAGGGGACAGTGGTACTGGGTGCGGGCCCGCCCTCGTCTGCAGCTCTGTCCCTGAGCTCCGGGGCTTGGAAGCACTGCTTCCCGGGGAAGACTGAGGCTGGCGGGGGACAGAAAGGGCTCCTTGGGGGGATGGTGAAGGCTTAAGCAGGGAAAGCTGCTGGGGGGCAGTGAGGGCCGAGGGGATGGCGAAGGCTCCCAGCGGGGACAGTGACGGCTGGGGGGAATGTCGAAAGCTGAGGGGCCCCGTGAAGGTGCAGGCCCTGGGACGGACAGCGAAGGCTCCTGGTGGGGCACAGTGAAGGCTGAGGGCGGGGGTGGCGAAGGCCAGAGCTCCTGGGTGCCTGGCAGAGGCTCCCTGCGGGGGGGGGGTCGGTGAGGGCCCCAGGGGTCGGCAAAGGCATGTCCCCTACCTACACAGCTCAGCCACAGCTGACTGCCCTCCCCCATCTCCCACAGAGCGACCGTGGCTTGTGGATTCCTGCAGCGAGTGGCTCCAGAGATTGAAGGTATGTGGAGGTGCCCCCCTCTGCCCTCAGGGGATGGACACCAGGCCCAGGGCCTGGGAGGGGGCCCCAGGTGGAAGGTTGTGGGTAGGGGCAGGGAGGCCTCGGTGGCCCCGGGCGCAGGCTCCTCTCCCACGCAGTCTCACAGTCCCCAAGGCCAGAGTCTCAAGCATCCCCCCTCCAGCCTGACCTCTGGTAGTGGCACTTCTGAGGTCAGCTGGCCTCAGGACAGAGCCCTGCTGGAGAAGCAGGCCTGGCCCCAGCGGGCTGGCCCGACCCCGAGGGAGTCGGGGGGGGGTGTCTGGACCGCTTGGCCGCGCCTGTTCCCGACTGAACGTCCTGGTTTTTTCTTACAGGGGCCCCCTCATAAATGTGCCTTAATTTTCGCAGATAACAGTGGAATAGACATCATTTTGGGAGTCTTCCCCTTTGTCAGGGAGCTACTCTTTAGAGGGACAGAGGTGAGTGGCAAGGCCGCTGGGACCCTTCCCTGGGCTCCTCTGCCCTGGTGGGGTGGTGCGCTGGGCCCTGGTGGCGGCCGCGCTCCTGCATCACGGCAGGTAGGTGCAGGCCAGGCAGCGGCGTGGGGTGGCCAGGCCCGGCGTGTCATGGAGTGGATGGCTCCCAGCCTCCCGCCACAGGGCTCAGGACCTGAGGACAGAGGCCAGGCTGATTGTCTCCTGGAGAGGGCCTCAGAGAGAAGCTTTTGGGGTGTGATGCCGACTCTGAGGCAGCCCAAGGCAGGGAGATCCCAGGGCGGGCTCTGCGCACAGCTCTGCAGAGGCCGTAGGCAGTGAGGTCGGGCAGGGTCAGCTGGCCAGGTCCAGGGGCAACACCACCTCACCTGCAGCTGCCACCCGAGAGCCCAGGGTGTGGGGCAGGCTCCATGCTGGGCGGCAGCACGGGGTCCTCAAGAGCTGGGCCCTCCCGCTACAGGTCATCCTGGCGTGCAACTCAGGCCCCGCCCTGAACGACGTTACCCACAGCGAGTCCCTCATCGTGGCCGAGCGCATCGCAAGCATGGACCCCGTTGTGCAGTGAGTGTGGCTGGTGGGGGCGGAGCAGGCACGGAGGGCTGGAGGTTGTCACCGAGGGGGAGGCTCCCCGAGGGGCCGTCCCCGGGCGCTGACCGCCTCGTGCCCCGCAGCGCTGCCCTCCGGGAAGAGCGGCTGCTGTTGGTGCAGACGGGCTCCAGCTCCCCGTGCCTGGACCTCAGGTGAGTGCCTCTTCGCAGGCCCGCCCTCCAGGACCCTCCCTTCTTCCCCTGTCCTCCTTCCCTCCCCTGGTTCTCCTTTCCTCCCAGGTCCTCTCTCTCCCCTGGGCTCCTCTTTGCTCCTGGGCTTCTCCCTCCCTCCAGGGTCCTCTTTCCCTCCTGGGCTCCTCCCTCCGGGGCTCCGTTTTCTGGGCACCTGGATGTGTGCAGGACGCAGGTGTCAGGGACACGGCATGGGCCGTGTCAGGGACGTAGAGGCCTCCCCTGACCTGACCTGGCTTGGCCTCAGCAGGGGCAGCAACACTGTCTCCAAGGGCCTGGCGAGAGTGGGGACATCCAGGGTCTGGGGCTCCTGCGTCCGGGCCTGGGGGTTTGGGGCTGAAGAGCCAACGTCCCTGTGTTGTCTGGCTCTGGTGAGAACGGCCTGGCACCTCCCTGTGTCTGGCAGCCTCTGTCCCCCGTGAGTGACAAGGAGCTCGGTGTCTATCATTACTATGGATAATTAGCCAATTCTGTTCAGTGCTTCCGGCCTCCCCGATTCTAGAATAGAAAAAGAACCACTCAAGTGAGGGGACAGTCTGAGTTCTGGGACGTTAGTCCTGGTGGGGATTCTCGGGACCGCTTAACCCCTCGTCACACCTCCAGCCACGGAGGGAGGGGAAAGTCTAGGAGAGGTAGCAAGAGCTTTTGGGGTGTAGAGTCACCAAGGCAGCTTCCAGGCGGGCCCTCTGCCCCGCAGTGGGTCCTGCCCGGGGCCAGGGCTGGGATCTAGTACTCACCAGTTGGAGTGCCAGCTTTCTGCCGGCCACCGCCTTCATGGGAAGCGGGTGTGGGGTCCACCCAGCTCCTCGCCTGGCCTCACTGCCTGTTCCTCCCCGAAGCCGCCTGGACAAGGGGCTGGCCGTGCTGGTGCGGGAGCGTGGCGCCGACCTGGTGGTCATTGAGGGCATGGGCCGTGCCGTTCACACCAACTACCACGCGGCCCTGCGCTGCGAAAGCCTCAAGCTGGCTGTCGTCAAGAACTCCTGGCTGGCCGAGCGACTGGGCGGCCGGCTCTTCAGCGTCATCTTCAAGTACGAGGTCCCGGCCGAGTGAGGCTCCGGCAGGCTGCCGAGGACCAGGAACGCGTCTTCCCACCACAGGAAACTGCGTCCGCACCAGAGTATTTATCTTGTGCTGCTGTGACCTGGCGCGTGCGCCCAGCCAGACACACCGGCATGACGGGACACGCAGCTCTGTCCTAAGACATTTGCGTTGGAATATATTTAACTGTTAAATAGTCTTTTATATATATATAAATATATCAACACACACGTGTGCGCCTGCTGGGACACGCCGTGGGACGTGCGCCAAGTCAAGTGGGGAAACCGGAGGCTGGTGCCACCTTTGCTGCTTCGTTTCTGGCGGGCTGGAAGCTCATGCAGTACTGGGCAGTTCCCTGCTGTCCCCACGGGAAGCCAAGAGCGCAGCTCCTCCCTCCAGTGGCTTCTAGGACTCTCCTGTGTTTCTCCCCTGGGCGGGAAGAGGAAACTGACAGCGCGTGTCTAGTGTGCACTGTCTTCTCCTGGCCGCGCCAGGGACGGTGGAGGTGCTGAGTGGCACTCCTGACTTAAGAGGCTGTGAAGAGGAGGCCACGGGCATTGATCGCCCTCAAGAGCTCTTGGCGGGAGCCGCGTGGGGCCGGCTCTGCTCCACTGCACAGACCTGTGGGTTCTGCTGCTGTGCCACGTGGAGTCGGCACAGTGAGGGAGGGAACAGGCAGCAGAGGGATACTGGGCCTGGTCCCTGGGAGTGCCACAGGATGCCTGGGGCCTCCTCTAGCTCCTGGGCCGTCCCTCAACTGGTCCCCTGGGGTGTGGGCTTGAGAGGACTGGCCCACAGTGAGTGCCCAGGACGGTGAACTGGGTGAGGGGGCTGGCTGAGGTCCCAGCTCTGACCTCACACGGGAGGCTGCTCCTGGCCCCTGTGCTGCTGACAGCCCAGCGGAGGCCAAGCTACCGCCTCCCCCTGCCAGGCCCCCCAGATTGAGCCATTTCACTTGGATCCCGAGCAGAGGCTGACCCAGGCCCAGCAAGTGGGGGGCCAGGGCCATCTTCCAGACCACTTTGCTTGGCAGTCTGGGACCCACATTGCATACCCTGGGGCACTTGAGGCTGACTGGGTGGAGCTGCTATGACCTGCTCTGGGAGTCTGCGAGGACCCGTCAACCCTGCCTGCCCTCCCATGGTGGCCACCAGCGGGCAGCAGGCACCCAGCATCCTGAGCTTGGTCTGCAGCCTGGCTCCAGCTTCCCCCTCTCTGTGGGGCCCAGGGCAGAAGCGCCACCTGCCTCCTGCCTGGCCCAGCCCCCAGCCCTGTCACTGCTTTCCAACAGGGAAGCCCCTCTACCTGTCCCTCTGTGTGTCCTTCCCTGGCCCATCCTCTTGCCTCAAGCCCACCCCAGGGGGCCTGGCCCTGGAGGGGCCCTGGCCGTGGACGGCAGTGCTGGCCTGTCCAGCCTGGGCTCCCAGGTGCAGGACCACCAGGCCCTGAGGTCCACAGGCCTCAGATCTGAGGGTCTTAGGGCCTTCCGGGCTGGAGGACATGCCCAAGGAGGAGTGGGGGATGGACAGCCAGGATGAAGGCACCAGGACTCAGCACAGGCTGGCGATCCCCAGCCCGCCCTCCACCAGGGCTGCCTGACTGGCCATGGCATCAGCCACCCTCCTGTGTAGGCAGGGCCCACCTGTGGCCTAGTCGAGCAGGAGGGTTCCGGCCTCTGCCTCGTCCCCTGACCATAGCCGCAGCTGATAGCCAGTTTCCTGAAGAGCATCGGCTGTGGCCTTCCCCTCGGCTCCCACAGCCCCCGGCCTGTATCCCCCAGTAGCCCTGCCCTGCACACAGGCACCACCCGTGGGCTCACCGTGGCGCCTTGGTCGCCAGGCTGGCATGGTAGTGTCCTCAGAGCACCCCAGGCAGCCGGCCCCACCCCCCACCGCACCCCTGCTCTCGGGACTACAGCTCTCGACGCACAGGTGACCACCAGGCTCAGGGATGGGGATCTTGCCAGGCTTGTTCTGAGGGGCCTGGTGGGGCTAGAGGAGGCTGGGCAAGCAGGCTCTCCATGTGGTCCTTGCTGAGTTTGGAGAGGGGTGACCATAGGACCCGTGGCCTCCCTGACTCCTGTGTGCAGAGCCTCCAGCATCCCAGCGTCCTGGTGCCACACCCAGTGCCCACCTTCCCGAGGGCTCCAGAGGGCAATGCTTAGCCAAGGGTGGACTGGCTCATGCCGTGGGCTGCAGTGGCCGGCATGCCCTCATGGCCAGCACAAGCTGAGGCTTCGCCATGGTGGAACACCATCTGGCTCTCCAGCCAGGAGGCAGCCACACCGGTTGATGCCCACTGCTGGAGGAGCAGAGGACAGGCCACCTCATGGATGTCCCTGGCCCTGCAGTGCCCGACCGTCCAGGAAGAACGGTTCTGGGACCACATGCTTTGAGGCTTCAGGGCAGAGCAGCCCCAGGCTGGGGGACTTCGCCTAGGGTCCCTGCCCAGGGCCAGGGTCTGACCCGAGGAGCTGGCCTGGGAGCCCCTTCCTGGGGAGCCCTCCGAGGACCCAGACGGGGCCTTTGGGAATCCATGGCCTGTCTCAGGCCCAGCTTGGGCATGGGGAACAGCACAGAGCTGGGGCAAGTGTTTATCGGAGCCGTGTTCAGTCACCAAGGAGATGTCCAGGCAGGGCCAAGGTTCAGCACAAGCCAAGCGCAGTCAGGCACGCATGTCCCCAGCACAGCCACATGGGGGCACCCACGGCCCAGGGAGCCCGAGACGGGGCGAATGCTCACACCAGGGCTAAAACGGGTGAACACGTGGAAAAGGACTTGGTATCGTTTTAATGTTGTACAAGTTTTGCTTCTAAAAATTTAAATATCTCTGTACATCTCTCGAAATGCCGGGAGACTGCCCTGCGGGCAGCTGGGACCGCTTCCTCAGGGTCCCGCAGCCGTGACTCCCACAGTCCTCGCCGGGGCGGGGACAGGAGGGAGGTTAGGGGACACGTCCTGCAGGCCAGGGGAGCAGGGGCGGGGCTCTAGAACTAGCCCCATCTGCAACACAGCACCGGCGACTGCCACCGAGGTGCCCAGATTGCGGGCAGGTCAGAGTCTGAGCAGCAGCAGGCCGTCGTGCCCAGATGCCTGCCCAGGAGCTCCCTTGGAGGGGGCCGGCAG
>NW_007256000.1:160726-161567 GCF_000164805.1 Carlito syrichta | reverse complement strand
CGCCCTCAAAACTGGGGCCGAAGTCGTCGGCCATCAAATCCCCCAGGCTCTTGGACTTGGCAGCCACGGGGCAGTCCTGCGGACCCACCAGGGAGAGGAGGCCCCAGCGTGGCCGGGAATGGAGGCCAGGTGGCCTGGACACCAGCGGCCGGGCCCGCAGCTCTTCGGGCTGGGGAGGCAGTTGGGCCTCGGCCCGCAGGTTGGGATTGGACTTGCTCTTGGCCACAGGCTGCAGGGCTGGGCAGGGCCTTGGGGACGGGCGTGCCACCGGGCCCCCGGCCAGGCTCTCATGGCCCAGGCCCAGGGCCAAGCTGGGCAAGAAGAGGTCGATGACGGTGTCGCTGGACGACATGCTGGAGGGTGATGACATGCTGCCCCAGTGGCTGCCTGGCTCCAGCCGCTGCCTCAGCCGGTCGCTGCCCGTGGCGTCTGAGGACACTGCCGGAATGAGGGTGGGCCCAGCTAAGAGCCTGCATCTGCCCAGGGGCTCTGTGGGCACCTGCCCCTCATTCTTGGTCCTCTGGATCGCAGGCAGGTGGCCCAGGACCCAGGGCTGGCTCCTGCTGTCCACCTGGCTGCCAGGGGCCTGGCTGTGGCACGGCCTCCGTGGCACAGCCACCGCCCGCTTCTGGGGCTCCTCAGGGTCCCCTGGGGGACACGCCACATTAGCTCCGGGTCCTGGAGAGCACAGGGGCCCTGCCCGGGAGGGCCTGGCAGGGACGGCCTCCGGTGGTGGGGGCCCGGGACCTGGGGCTGGCTCCTCGGCGATGGTCTCCAGGCTAAAGAGGGGGGAGGTGGGCCGCTGCGCCGAGAAGGGGTGGGCTTCTGGGGGGAGGCGGGG
>NW_007256000.1:156949-160706 GCF_000164805.1 Carlito syrichta | reverse complement strand
AGGGGAGAACAGTGGGAGAGGATTGGAGTGACGTAGACGGAGAGAGAGGAGAGCCGTGTCAGGGGACGTCCCGGGGCCCCTGTGCTGGGGACGACAGCCCCGCCCCCCCCAGGGCCTCCCATGGCCAGCTCTTCCATCCAAACTTCCCACACGGTGCCCTCAGTGCCCCCGCCCTGCGGCCACTGAGGCTGAGGAGTCGCGGGCTGGGCTGCTCCGGGGCCCACATGGGGCCCTCCTGGGGCTGGGATGGCACAGGGCACACGGGGGCTGGGCCCCGTTACCTGTCACTCGTGGCTCAGTTCCTAACTACAGAGGCAGCGTGGGGACATGGACAGAAAGAGAGCACAGTCAGTGTGGGCTGGCACATGGACCAAGGGACATGTGGATGCACACGCGGGTAGAGACACGTGGACACAGGACACTTGGCAGGGGGCACAGAGCAGGTAGACATATCCCTTCCTTCCAGGATCATAGGTGGATGCCCACCTGGGGCCCTGAGTGGAGCTGCCCATGGGTCAGCCAGACACATGTCCCAGGGCCGGGACCCACTGGTCAGCCCTGTCCAGGCATTCCAGGGCTTGGGGCGCCCTGCCGCTGTGCCCCGGTCCCCGTCGGACTGCCCAGCAGGAAACCTGGCCCAGGAGGGAGGTGGGTGGGTGGGAAGCAGCCCTGGCCCCGTTGGCCCGGGAGGTGCACTCGGACTCAGTGGGAGGCCCTTCTCAGGGCTCCTTTCAGAAGCCAGCAGGAGGGGCCTGGCGTCGGGGCCTCACATCAGGCTCTGGGCCCAGTAAGCACTTGCCACCTCTCAGGGCATCAACTCGACGTGTCCTGGCCCTCCCAGTGCCCCAGGGCCTCAGAGACAGGTGGACAGTCCAGGCCCATCGCCGTGGGACAAGCCACCAGGGCAGTGACACAGAGACACAGCCATGAGCACGTGAGGCGACAGGCAGTAACGAGGGAGCAGCGGCTGGCACGCCCGGCCCAGCAGTGCCAGGCGGCAGGAGGATGGCTCGGGCAGGGCACGGGCTTACCGGCAGAGAACATGGGGGATTCGCTCCGGGTGTCCTCCAGGTTTTGAACGAACAAGGCATTCATCTCTCCCTGCAGGGCCCCCGGCGGCCTAGGGGCACCCTCGGGGCTGCCCGGGCTGTCGGGGCTGCTGGAGTCCGAGAACAAGGAGCCACTGCCACCTGGACCCTGCTGCCGGGCCCCAGGGCCCCTGGGTGCCCCTCTACTTCTCCCTGAGGAGGCCTGGGGATCCGGGCCACAGCGGGAGGCCCCGGGCGAGTTGGCCCAAGCCCGGGGCTGCTGGCTAATGGCAGTGGGCCTGCCTGCAGGCGCTGGACTGGGCAGCCGCTCCCTCTGCAGGCCCTCGGTGTCCACGCCGCTGCAGGAGCCCACCACACACTTCATGCACGTGGCGGCCATCCCGGCAGGCCCAGGACCCTCGGGGGCACGCGGGGGCCGTGCCCGCGCCAGGCTCCTCTCTGCCGCTGCCGCCAGTGCCTTACCTCGGGGGCTGCTGCCACCAGTGCCTTCGTGGGCCAGGGCCTCCGGAGCGGGGCCGGGGCTGGGGGGCGCCACGTCGTCGGCTGCCCCCTCAGAGCCCGCGTCCTGTGAGCCCAGGACCAGCTCCGGGAAGCCCTTGCAGCCCAGCTTCTGGCTCTTGGTCGGGGCACTGGCCGTGCGCCGCAGCAGCCGCTGGCTAACGGAAGGCCGGGGTGGGGCCCGCCCAGCAGCATGACTGTCCAGTGAGCCAGGCTTTGGGCCTCGGAGGAAGAGGCCTTTTAGGCCCAGAGCCTGCTTGACCTGCAAGAGAAGGAGCCTCATAGCCAGTGCCCGGGACCCCAGCCCAGCCCTGGTGCCACAGGGAGCGCATGGGTGCGATGGGCCAGCCAGCTGTGGTGCGTGTCCCCACGGGCCATCGGGAGCAGGGCCCCAAGGCGGCTCTGCCGGGGACCGTGGGCAGCTACAGACAAGCAGGGACAGCCCACACCAACCTTCCCTCGCAGACCCGCCCCCCATTCTGCAGGGCAGGCAAGGCCGTGGGACTGGGGAGATCGCCCTACCCCCCTGAGGACAGACAGGCCTCTGCTTTGGCCCGCCACCCCTGCACCTGTCGGGGCGCCACTGCCCGGCCTTGGCAGGGCCCGCTGGCAGAGGAGCCCTCGGTGCTGGCATGGAGAGAGACACAGGGGGACGCCGGGAGCCCACCTCACCCTGGGGGCATTTCCCACCCTTGGCACCAGCCCGCACAGAAGCAAGTGCAGCCAGGCGGCCTGAGGCCTGTGCTCCCACAACCCGTCCTGCCCTTGGGAGGTACCACTTCTTCCGGGAAGCCTTCCTGAACTCCCCCAGACAGGCTTTTCCGGCGCTTCCTTGCCCTGCTCTGCTCTTGTGAGCCCCCGGGACCCACAGCTGACTGGCTCTCCTGAAGCCCTGCCCACAGGGGCTCAGGCTCCCGCTCGCCACGCCGACCTGCACAGTGGGGCCCAGAGGTCCCTGCACAGGTCTCCCCCACAGCCTTCGCACCTGAGGAGAGCCATGGTCCTCAGTCAGCTTGCGAGGGCTGGGCAGCTGTGCCCCCAGTGTACCGAGGCCAGGAGGATCCTCACATGCCAGGCTTCTCCTCCGCCCCCCCCCAAGAGATCCCGCCAACACTCGGCGTGCCCCCATGACGAGCCGTGCTCGTGCACAGAGCGACCCAGGGCCTGGCAGGCACTTCCGGGCAGATGCGTTATGATGGCTAGCACTTGAATCAGCTTCCTGATTCAAGACCCCAAATCTAGAGCAATTTGATCCGAGTGGCTAGGAAGCCATTTAGAAGAAGATCCAGGATTCGGGCTTGGAGCTCTGGCCCTGACATTCCCCTCTCAGGCCCTGGGCACAGTCGCACACACAGGAGGGACACGGGAGTGATAAGCGACAGCGTGGGGGCCGGGGACACAGTGAGGGCCGGCGGGGGAGGAGCGGGTACGGAGGGGGCTGGAGCTCAGTCAGAGGAAGGGATCAGCAGGGTGGGCAAGTCAGAGGGTGAGGGCAGCAGGGGGGAGGACATCTCAGAGGAGGAGGTGCTCGCTGAGTCCTGGATCTGCCTCGTAAATGCTGCTCGGCTGAGGATGGCCCGAAGGACCCGCGTCACATGAGCTGACCGTCCCCAAATGCCACAGGAGTCATGGATGCTAATGGGGCCTGGCATGCAGGGGGCAGCGGCTACACTGTCCCGCGCACGGGTACCTTCGAGGCTCCTAACGGGACTGTGCTTCTAAAAGCAGCCTTTGCACAGAGAGAAGCCCACTGCAAGACCAAAGAGACAGAGGGACAGCAGGTGAGGTGGCTACGACCGCAAGGGGGAGACAGGCGACGGACGGATGGCTGGACAGATGGAAGACGGGTGGGCTGGAAGCCGGCAGAGCCCCAGCCGACAGCACCTCGGGGCCCATGAGCACGGCCAGAAAGAGGCGGCCCTGCATACCGCACGCCCAGATCCTGAGGGCCGCCTGTGCCTGGCAGGACCCAAGGGTGCTGGGCCCCCTCACACCCAGGCAGTATGCTCATCCTGCGAATGCCCACTGTCCTCAGAGGCCTACACCAGGGGACAGACACGCTGGGTGCGGGGTCACGGCACACCCAGGCAGGGGCCTTCCCGGGAATGCCGGAAGTTGCAGGTGGGGTGGGGCGGGAGAGCATCCATGGGCACCTAGCACAGGCTGCCGCACTGAAGCCAGGCAGGGGGACAGGGCCTGGGCGAGGCCCC
>NW_007256000.1:149119-156077 GCF_000164805.1 Carlito syrichta | reverse complement strand
CGGCAGGCCCACCTGGCCTCACCGTTGTCGTCCACCACGCGGGTCTGTTCCTTGCTGCAGTCCACGGGCAGCCCAATGATCTCCACCTCCACGAAGGGGTCGATGATCTGGGAGGGACAGAGCGGGGCGGCAGCGGTTGGGTGTTGTGCCCACTCCTCTGCTCCGCCCCTCTCCACACACCGTCCACCCGGCCGCACCTCCCCGCGGTCGCCTAGCACGGAGTCCCGGGGCTTGGGGAGCTGCTGTCCGCTGATGATCCTCAGCACCAGCTGCTTCTTGAGCCGCCCGGGCAGGGGGTCCTCGGAGTTGGGGTTGAAGACACCTGAGTGACACGGGTAGGGTGAGCCCTGCCCAGCCTCCCCACACTCAGGCCGAGCACTCCCAGCCCTGCCTGCCCCCAGGTAGACAGAAGCCTGTGGGTGGGGCCAGGGGGAGGGGCGGCACGGCAGCAAGGGACCTCAGAGGCAGGCCTCACGGACACATGTGTCCGGGTCCTTTGGTGACCACCCTGGGATCTGGACCAAGCCCGGCCCTCCCATGGTAAGCCAGAGAGGGCAGGCTGCCTCAGGGAGGGGTCGCTGATGTCAGAGCGTCAGGCGCTGCTGGCTGGGGGGCAAAGGGCAGAGGGGGGTGCAGTTCGAGCCTTGGGCAGGGACGGGGGAGGGTCAGGACACAGTGGTAAAAAAGCCCTAGTCACTGGCAGCCCGCAGGGGAGAAAGCACAAGTGTCTGAGGGAGGAGGATTCTGAAGGTGCCTGGCCCGGCCAGGCCCAGGACACCACAGAAGAGCCCTGACAGGCCGGTCGGGGCGCTGGGGTGCTGGCATGGCCTCCCCACAGGCCTGCCAAGGAATCTCACGTGGGGCCCAGACTCCCTGCCCCACCCCATTCCTGCAAAGCCGGGGTGTCCCACCCATCCTTGCGGCCCCATTCCCCTCCTGTGCTGGGCACCCTCACCCCCAGCGCTCTTGTCCTGGGCCCCGAGCCCTTCCACCCCACCTCACCCTGGCACATGCATGGGGGCTTGAGCACGTAGCCACAGTGGCCGTTGGCGCTGAACTTGGCCCGGTTCAGCTGCAGCATCCGCCCTTCCGACTGGTAGTTCAAGGCGACTGTGGGGAACAGGAGCACCTGGTGGGTGAGCTGTCCCACCCCCGCCCCAGGCGCACCTTCCCCGTGCAGCCGCTCCCTCCACTGGGCTCACGCCATGCAGGGCCAACGTGTGCCCTGGAGGGAGGTCCCCGGAGCCGGTGTAGCCTGCCCCCAGCACGCCCCCTGCGGTGCGTGGGCAGGCCTGTGGCCGGTTCTCCCACTTGGCCCAGATCTCAGGAACCCCAGTCCCGCCTGGCGTCTCTGGCAGCCTGCGTGGAGGTGGGCGGCTTCTCCACGGTGGGCATCAGAGCCAGGGCAGACCCAGGGACCCCCGGGCCCTCCCACGCGCCTGGCCCCGGCACCCACCCATCTGGCAGCCCGCGTTCCAGAAGGGCTGCGGGTTGTAGTTGCTGGAGTCCACGCGGTAGGAGGAGGGGTAGATGCGTGAGAGCTGGCTCTGGTTGAAGCGCAGGTACTGGGTGGGCTTCTGCTGCAGGATCTGGTGGGCCTTGGTCTCGCTGAAGGACGACACCTGCCAGCTGGACACCACTGCGGCACCATGGTGGGCATCAGACGAGAGCTCACCAGGTGCTGCAGCACCCGTGTCGGGTGGGAAGCCCCGCCCCGTGGCCCCGCCCCGTGGCCCTGCCCAGTCCTGAGCCCTCTCGTCCCGTGTCCCCCACCCCACACCCCTCCCCTGAACCCTCATGCCCCCCCCACGCCCTGCAGCCCCAAGCTCCTGCCCACCACCCTGCATCCCTGTGGGCCCCACCCATGCCCCCATGCCCATGGTCCTGCCCCCCAACCCACAGCCCCACAGCCCCGCACCATCTGCCCTGTGCCCCATGGCCCTCACCCTCCGTCTCCACATCGTGGCTGCCCACAGACTTGGTGTATTTCACCAGGTCTGAGAGGGCCCGGGACAGTTTCATGGTCTTCTTCTGCCGGGTTGTCCTGCGGGGAGGGCAGGGGAGTCAGGACCCCAGGGTCAGCACCCACTTCAGGACCAGCCTGGTGCCCAGCTCCAAGAGGTGAGGCGGCAGGGCTTGGCAGGTTCATGAGTTCACCACACCCCATGTTCCCAGTGCCCAGACACGAGTGACCCCTTGGGCAGTGCTAGGGCAGGATGGGCCCTGAGCCCCTTGGAGACCAGCAGACCTCAACAGGGGCTGTGGGAACTCGGGGTCCAGGCAGGATGTGCGTGTGCAGAAGGAGAACAGGGTAGACTGCCCAGCTCAGGCTGATGTGGGGCTTCCAGAAGGTTCTGGGCCGGGGAGAGACGAGACCCGGAGCCTGTGTCTGACTTGGACTCGCTCTTGTGGAGGAGAGGCAGAGGCACGGGAAGCCCAGGGCCGCCCAGGCAGTAGTGACAGGGTCTAGCTGTGTGGGAAGGGCAGAGCCCACTGGTGTGTGGTTGTGGGGGGGAGGACAGGCTCGGAGGAGGCATTTGGGGAAGGAAACAGGGGGGAGATGGGGAGAGGGGTGCAGAAGACCAGAGCTCACGCCGTGCAGGATCGGCGTGTGACCAGGAGGGAGGTCCCCGGAGCCAGTGTAGCCTGCCCCCAGCAGCCCCCCTGTGGTGCGTGGGCAGCCCTGTGGCCGGTTTTCCCACTTGGCCCAGATCTCAGGAACCCCAGTCCTGCCTGGCGTCCCTGGCAGCCTGCATGGAGGTGGGTGACCTCTCCACAGTGGGGAGGGGTTGGGGAGGGGTTGGGGAGGGGCCGGAGCTCCTGGCTGGACCTGTGGGTCTGAGGCCCTGGACGACTCCAGGCAGCACTGAGGGAAACAGTTAGACATGGGGGCCAGGGACCCCACGTCCGGGATGCCTGGGCCAGAAATGTAGGAGCTGCCTCGTGGGGGGCATCTGACACCTAGAGACGGACACAGCCCCTTGGGAGGGCATGAGGCTGGGGACTCAGAAGGCAGCGGTGAAGCCTGAGGCCTGAGGCTCAATGGTGTCTGGGCCTTGAGAAGCTGGGGCTCTCGGTCCACCCCGTCCCCGGCTGACCAGACCGCTGCGCAGCTCGGCACACACCCCCTTTCCGCTGCTGCCTGAGGACAGCGGCCTCGCTTCACTTGGTCTCCCCAGGATCCAGGATGGGGATGGGCCCACACCCGCTCCTCAGTCCTGCGTGTCCAGGGAGGGAGGTGGGCACCACATCTGGCGCCAGGGCCCGGGATCTTAAGAGCCTGCCCCCACCCGGCGACAGGGCACTGACCCTCGGCTAGGGCCTCCCGGGGAATCCAGGTCCTCATCCCCCTCCTCCGCGCTGGTCACCTTCTTCAGCTTGCTGCTCTTTTTCTGTGTGAGAGAACAGAGCTATGAACCTGGCCAGGGCACCGGCAAAGGCTGGGAGGGCCCAGGCGGCCTGTCCTCTGGGGTTCTACTGGCCGGGCCTGCCAAGGCCTCTGAGGTGCCCTCTGGGTCTGGGCCCAGTGGACTCTTAGGGCAGCCTCAGGGCACCTGAGCTTGGGGTATTGGTCAGCGTGGGCCACGGTGGGCGGTGACCAGTGGCCCAGGGACACCGGCTCCCTACCAGCCCCAGCCAGCAGCACAGCCAAGGCCTCAAAGGGGACCCTGCACCCTGAGCCAGGGCCCGGGGCTGCAGGAGACCCCTCCTCTCTGGCTGGGACGGGGGGACAGCGGGCTCAGATCGGCCCCCAGTCAGGTACCCCACTGGACCTTGCGCCTGGACAAGCTGCCCTTGAGAAGCCGGCTGTTGCGTCTGCTGGCCCCGGCGTCCTCAACAGACTCCACGTCGTCCTCGGCCTTGGTCTGACCCAGTGGAGAGAACGGGAGACAGGGTGAGTCCAGGCTTAGGACAGGCAGAAACTGGGAGGCCGGGACAGCTTCCCCAGTGGCCCCAGGAGGTCTTCCTGGAAGAGGTGGACTTGAGCCAGGCCCGGGAGGAAGATGGGGAGGGGAAGGCTGGCGGGGGAGATGGGCCAGAGCTTGATCACCCCTTCCCTACCCGCCTCCCCCGCCTGCTGCTTGGGTCTGCCCAGGGCATGGAGGCAGTTGCCAGGAGGAGGGATCTGGAAAGCCAGGCCCGTGAAAACCCTCACTCCCCCCACACAGCTTCTCTTGATGTTTTAAACTCATTAAGTTCCCAGTTCTTTCTCCCCGCAGATGGCGGCTACATAACATGCATTTGTGTATCTGGAACGCTCCTCGGCTGCTTATGCAACGCTTGCGAGGCTATGCAGCTCGTGTCCTGCCCGTGTCTGGCAGCTCAGGTGTCGCCTAGCCAGCACCCACCCAGAGCTGCGGCCCCTGTGGACTCTGAGGGGGAGCCCAGGGAGCCTTCCCAGCACCACGAGAACAGGCACACCTGGGCTCCCCGCCCCCGCCCCCCCAGGCCGGTTCAGGCAGCTCCTGGGCCATCCCGCCCCAGGGCCACCACACAAACCACTCATTTATCCCGAAGCTCCACACCTCAAAGCCAGCCAGAGCCCGCACCACTGCCCACCACCCCGTCCACAGGTGCCTCGAGCTCAGGGATGGAGCCACAACCTGCTGCCCCCTCCACAGACGACCGGAGCTCAGGCTCAGCTGCACCCTGCATGCTGCACTCTGCATGCTCCACCCATACCTTGCACCCTGGGTGGGGACTGGTCTCTGTCAAACACATGCAGCTGGGTGCCCGCCTGGGGTCCCCGTTAGAGAAGGGCTTCAGCCAGAGCAGACACAGCACATGCACCCCTGTCTGTGACCGTGGACACCCCACAGACACTCCCATAGGCATACCCCTGCACCAAGGGGCCTTCCGGTCACCAGGCTGCCGGAGGGCGAGCCCCAGATGCCCCAGGGAGGGACACTCATGCTAAGCTCCCGGCTGAGCCAGCCCGCTCCCTCTGGTGCAGTGGTGATGCCTCGGCCAGGGAGAGGCACTAGAAGCCGGATCACCACGCGCTGGAGCCCGCCGGGGCTGCCACGCTTCGCAGCTCTTTAAACACCCTGAAATGCGCAGTTACCCAAAGATGAGCAGCTGTAAATCCAGGCCTAACTGAGGAGAGATGCACTGGCCTGGGGGGTGGGAAGGGTGGGGGCGCTGTAGCCAGACCCACCGTCACCCGGCATGCAGCCACGCAGACAGCTCTGCCCAGCCAGCCCAGGATACCCCGTCACGGGTGAGCACAGGATGCCAGCTGGCCTGGACACCGTGCAGGATCCGCCCCACAGAGCCACCAGCAGACCCAGCCCATCCCCCAGGGAAGGGCAGTGCTGGACCTGAGGGGGCTCCGGGGCAAGCCCAGAGGGGCAAGGCCTGTTGCTGGTGGCACAGTCGTCTGCTGCGCTTTCCCAGCTCTGCCCCGGGGGTGGGGGCCTTCCTTGCTCCTCTGGCACCCCACCCCAATTCCGATCTGTTCCCTGGGGCCTCAGCTCCCTTTCCCCAGTCAGTAGGGTGTGTCCTCAGGGCTCATGCAGGGGGGCGGGGCTTACCCAGGGTGCCAAGGGACACAAGTGATGCGTGGGGGACTTGCTGTCTCCACCCCCCCATTCCCTACTTTACCTGGGCCACACCCCATGGCCCTCCCTAGCTCCCACCCATCCCAGAGGCTCTGGAATCCTTCCAAGGTCCCTATCGCTGGCCTGAGGCGGGGCTTAGCATCAGGATGGGCCTTTCCACTCCACCCCCACCTTGGTGGTGCTGCCTGAGCCCCTCCTTCTCCAGGAAGTCTTCCCAAGCACAACCCTCCAGCAGCAGCTCAGACTGAGGTCCCCAGGGCCAGGCTCCTCCCCTGTGTCCCCAGGTGCACCCCCAGGTTTTGCTTGGCCAAGGAAGGCAGAGACGTCAGCTTCCCACAGTGGGCAGCTCCACAGTCGGCACAAGGCCCACCTGGCCACCCAGCACAGCCTCAGATGGCTGTGTCCTCCTCACCCAGAAACCACAGGACTAACGATCGGTGTCAGTTGCACTGAGTGCTCCATGGCCTGTGGGCAGGAACACAAACACTCCCATCTAAAAATACTGGTCCCCAGCCAGGCACAGTGGTTCCTGCCTATAATCCCAGCTCTTTGGGAGGCCGAGGCAAGATCATTGAGCCCAGGAGTTCGAGATGATCCTGGGCAACATAGCGAGATGTCATCTCTACAAAACAAAAAATTAGCTAGGCGTGGTGTTGTGCACCTGTAGTCCCAGCTACTCAGGAGGCTGAGGCAGGAGAATCGCCTGAGCCCAGGAGGTCGATGCTGCAGTGAGCTGTGATCGCACTACTGCACTCCAGCCTGGGTGACAGAATGAGACCCCAACTAAAAAAAATAAATTAATTAAAATACTGATCTGGAAAGGACACAGCTCCCCATTCCAGGGGAAGCCACCTTCCCAGCCTCCCCCAAAGCTGGGAAAAATAACTAGGTCCGCACAGGGAGTGGGTGAAGCCAGTCAGTGCCATGGGGTGCGGCAGGGCTCTCCAGACACAGGAGATAGCGTCCCCACCACACACCACTGGCACCGCCACCGTCCACAGCCACCCACATGCCTCACTCGCCCCAGGCCAGCTGCCCCGCCCCCACAACCACTGTGGGATCCACCTGCCTGGGCTCCTGCACTTAGGCCACTCCAAGGAGGCGCCATGACCGCCGGGCCTGCACCCCCACCCTACACGCTCCATCACAGCCCCTTACGTTCTCTCCATGTGGACACATCCCCACACTGCTGTGGACAGCTCTGGGTTGGGGGCCACATCACACCAGCTGGGCAACTCCCGGGACTGGCTGGGCTGAGATCCTGCCATGGCCTACCCATCATTCAGGAGACCCAGGAAAGGTGGGCAGTGCCCAAATCCCCTTCCAGGAGGAGCTAGGTCCCCAGGGGCTGCCTGCCCACTCTGGCATCCAGGTCTCTGAGGGGACACCCCAGGCGA
>NW_007256000.1:139545-149068 GCF_000164805.1 Carlito syrichta | reverse complement strand
CCAGGCGATCAGAGCCAGAGCAGTCAGAAGGACAGGCCAAGCCACACAGATGGTGTGGCCCAAGCCCTGGCTGTCTGTGTCCTAAGAGGTACACACCAGGGATTCGTCAGGACAGAAAATCAAACCAGACAAATGCAGAGCTCCTGGGGCCCCAAGGCATGAAGAGCAAGCCAGAGGACAGGGACCTCCAGGCCTTAGGCAGCAGTGTGCATGTGTGTGGGCAGCTGCCTGTAGAGAGGTGTGTACACGTGTGAGCATGCACAGGTGTGCACCAATGTGTGTGTGTACAGAGGTGTGTAGGTGCCTGTGGGCATGTGTGTTTTTCAGGTATGTGCACAGGTGTGTGTGCACACAAGGTGTGTGCACTAGTATGCACGTGTGTGCAGAAGCGTGCTCATGCACAGATACATGTGTGCAGGCATGTGTGCACAGGTATGCTTCTATGCAGATTCATGTGTGCAGGTGTGTGCATAGGTATGCATGCACACCTGGAGGTATGTGTGCATGTGTGCAGAGGTGTGCTCATACACAGATTCTTGCATGCAGGTGTGTGCATTGCTGGGCATGCACACATGGAGGTGTGTGTACTGGTGTGCACATGTGCAGAGGTGTGCTCATGCACAGATTCATGCATAGAGTGTGCACTAGTGTGCATACACATGTGGAAGTGTGTGCATGTGTGTTCACCAAGGTGTGCTCATGTACAGATTCATGTGTGGTGTGTACACTAGTGTGCGTGCACACAGAAGTGTGTGTACTGGTGTGCACATGTGCAGAGGTGTGCTTGTGCACAGATTTGTGTGTACAGGTGTGTGCACTGGTGTGCATACACATGAGGTGTGTGTATGTGCATGTGCATGTGTGTGCTGAAGTGCACTTGTGTGCAGATTCACGTGTGTAGGTGTGTGCACTAGTTTGTGTGTGTAGAGGTGTGTGTGTACTGGCATTCACATGTGCAGAGGGGTGCTACAGGTGTTTGCACTGGTGTGCACACACATGGAACTGTGTGCACTGCTGTACACATGTGCAGAGGTATGCTCATGTACAGATTCATGTGTGCAGTGTGTGCACTGGTGTGTGTGCACACATGGAGGTATGTACACAGGTATGTGCACAGGCCACATGTCCTGGGCCCTGGCCCAGCACCCAGGCTGGCTATCAGGAGGATTGGTGGCACGGGCCTCACCTTCTTGCCCTCTGCCTTGCGTGCAGGTGTCCCTGATGGCAGCGTGGTGACGGAGAAGCCATTGGGGTCTTCGCAATCCCTGATCTTCGACTCTTTGATGAGGCAGTCCAACTTCCTCTTAGCAATGTTTTCCACACGCTTCCGGTTGGTGGAGGCCTGCAGGAGCCAGAGGCCGGCTAGTTGGCCTCTGTCCCCAGCCCTGCCCTCCCCGGGCTCACAGAGGCACGTGGTTTGCCTTGGGACCCACAGGCAGCCACAAGTCGGACTTGACCCCAGGCCTATCTGAGCCTTGGGGGCATGGTGCCACCCAAGGGGGCCAGTGGACACAGGGTGTCTGGTCCAGGGGCCGTGGCGTGAGGCCAGTGCACCTGCAGGCAGCACAAGCCCTGGCATCCCACTCCAGCCACCTCGCATCTAAGGAGAGGGCAAGGGTCAGGGGACAGGTTTCAGGGCAGCCTCAGGCCAGGCCAGTGCCCTTCCTGCCGGCACAGCCCAGGGTGGCCCAGGTGGATGCAGGCAGGCACCTCAAGAGCAAGGCCTGGCCTTGGGCATGCAGGCCTCCCGCGTGCCTGGCGGACTGCGCACACACTGCCATCACAGAGCATGGGCTCGCGGTCACCTTGGGCCAGACTGAGACGTGCGGGCACAGGGTGGAGAAGCCCTGTGGCCTCCACTTCACTACAGCAATTAGCTGGCAGCCAAGAACGCCACACAGTCACCTTCCCAGCCAACGGCCCCTCAGGGAAGAATCCAGCATCTGCTGCCTCAGTCTCACCCTGAGCAGCGCCCAGAGGAGAGAAGGTGCTCCCTGCAGGACCCAAGTCTGGCACTACCTGAGCCCTCGCCCACCCTCAGCCTCAGTCACAGCCCCTGGCCCCGGGGCCGGCTGCAGCGAGCACAAGGTGACAGTGCTCTGTGGAGGTGACCCCTGGTGGGAATCCGTCTCAGGCTTGGCACTGCTTAGAGGTGGAGCTGGTGCTGGTCCCAGGGTGGCAGAAAGCCAGGAGTCCTGCGTCAGAGCCCAAGCAGGTGCAGGCACGGGAGGGAATGATACCCGGGGTGGCAGGCCCCCAGTGCTGTCCCCACTTGCTGAGGGGGCTGAGAGGACTGGGCAGGAGAAATGGTCAGCACCCCAACAGTCATCTCAGAAGCAGGAGTTGACAGCGGCCCACCACCTGGGCACACAGGAGGGGTGAGTGAGAGGGAGGAGCCCGCGGGCCCTGGGGCTGAGCACATCCCGGAAGCCGGGCAGCGGGGCACGACGCCCTCCATGTCTGCCCCTGTCCCTTCTGGGACCTCCTGTCCTAACTCGCCCCAACAGCAAGGACATGCAGCGGCTCCCAGGGACGTCCCCCCAACTCACATCTCCATTGAGGAGTTTGCAGTCGTCATCAATCTCATCTGCGCTGTCCTCGTCGGACACCTCACCCTCCTCTGCATCCTCGCTGATGGTGGCCGGAAGCTTCTTCCCCTGAAGAAAAGGAGACAGGAGGGGCCCTGAGGAAGGACTGGGAGGCCAGCTCCCAGGCCCACAGGGAGCAGCCAGCGAAGGCCAGGACCTCCTCCCAGGCTGCCTCTGTAGTCTCAGGCCCTGGGACGGGGCCAGCTTGCCCAGCCCCTGCAGCAGCAGCGTGGGGACACAACACCGGAAGTGCACGTGGAGGTCCCAAGACTGGGTGGCCACCATGGGGAGATGGAGGCCAGGTCAGGGGCATGGCCCCCGCCGCGAATTTGCCCATGGATGGCACAGGCCCTAGCCACAGGTGAGATCCAGTGTGGTGTGGGTCCCAGGAAGCGCTGGGGCTCACCTTCACAAGGATCTTGCCCTTGAGCATCTGTGGAGAGGGGAGTGTGGTGGCATCCTCACTGCTCACAGATGACAGGTCCAGCTTGTCCCCAAGGATATCCATCAGATACTGGGCCATTTTCTTCTGCTGGATGACACTACAGTGGTTCTCGATGGACAGGATCACAGGGTACCTGTGGCCCCAAGGCAGAAAGAGCAGGGTGAGGCCAGGGCCTCAGAGGAGGGCTAAGCCCCACCTCTGCAGGAGCCCAGGTCCCCTGCATCATTGAATGGGGGGGGCTTCCCCCGGGAGCCCAGGATAGCTGGGGCTGCCAGCAGCTTTGGGAAGTGGCCCACCAATGGCTTTGAAAATCAACTGAGTGGGTGGGGAAAGAGCCAGGAGACTCTTATGGGCAGGTAAAGAGGCATGAGCTTCTTTCCCCGATAAGGAAAACACAAATGTGATTCAAAACTCCGGGAAAACAAAAGGAAACGTTAGAAAAAAGTTATGGTTTAAAAACGGTGTGGACTACACTGAGATGCCATGTGGAGCAGTGAATAGACTGAGAGGCAGGATCCCTTTGACCTAGATTCTGGAGGCTGTCCTCTGAACGGCCCCAGGTCCTGACACTGGCCCCATAAAGAAGGAGACATAAGCCAGGCACACACCATCTGGCAGAGCATGTTGTTACCTGCACGGTGCAGAACGGCGAGTAGCCATGGGGCTTTCCATTATCAGTTTTTCCCCTTTAGTTTTAACCATGTGCACATTTTACTGGGGGTTTTATCAAAAGGCAACCATGATTCCTGTGGAAAACGTAAGTGACACCAAGCAAGAGGACACGGGCCACAGCGAGATGAGCAAGCCCTGTGACATGGAGAGGGCAAGCAGGGCGTGGGTGCAGGCACCTGCCTCCCATTCCTCAGGCAGAGGCTGGAGCCTGAAGACCAGCGCCTGCAGGGCCTCGGACCTGCAAGAATCACCCCAGATGTGAAGCGCAGCCCTGTCCTGATGCCCACTGGCCCTGGCTTCTCCGCTGTAACGGGAGACCTGCGTGTCCCAGCCCCCGTGGGCTGCGACACCATCCCATCTGCAATTCCAGGGGCAGGGCCGCCCTACAGAGGCCAACTGCCCTTCTTCCCACAGCTCAAGATGAGCATGGGCCAGCTCTTCCAGAGGCCCTCTGCTTCTGTTTCCTAAGTCGCCCCGCCTCTCCTGTCTTCCTTCAAGCAATCAGCTCCTTCTGCACGGCTGCCTCTTTTGGCCGGGACTTGAAGGGAGCTCTTCTAATTCCAGAAACTAAATTGGATTTTCTTAAACAGTGTCGGTAGCCACAGCTGAGTGACAGCGAGGTGAGTCTGGATGCAGAGTGGCTTCTCAGGGGTAATCAGTGCAGGTGGCATGGCTGCTGTGGGCCCTGGCACTAAGGGTGGCCACCAAGTGTGTGTCACCGTGGCTGTCTCTCCTACACGCACCACCACCCCCTGCCTGGACCACAGGCCACTCCCTCCCCGCCCCTCTCCCCAGTAAGAGACCCCAAGATGAGACCAGCCCTGACCACCACACCACTGCCCTCTGGAAAAGCCAGAGCCTGGAGACACGCTCCTGCCTGCCCCTGGGGCCAGTCCCCCGCCTGGCCACTCACTCGTTCTTGACGAAGGCATATTTGTTGATGGTTTCGATGACATCTTTGAAGAGGATCTTGGAGGTCAGGGTGTAGCCATGGTGCACAATGGGCTCCCCGTCAGGCCCGTCCCAGCAGTCCACTATGGGTGGGCAGACCTCGGTCAGCCCCAGGGCTCGGCCACGTGAGCCCAGGCAGGCTGGGCACCAACCGAGGGGGCCCCTCCTCCTGCTCCGTGAGAGGTTGGGAAGAGGCCTGCCAGGCTCCTGCCCAGAGACCCCAGGGCCCTTCAGGTCTTCAGCAGAGGCCCCGCCCTGGGCCGAGGGGTGCAGGTCCCAGGCCTCACCCTCCACACAGCGGCAGCCGGCCTGCAGGACCCAGGCGTACATGTCCACACGCGACTGGGACATGAGCTGGTCGCCCATGAGGTAGGTGTTGTGGGATGAGGTGATGAAGTAGTGACTCAGCGGCCGCGTCATGTCCTGGTGCACATGGTGATGCTCAGGGTTGAAGATGTCCCCAGCAGGGCTCCGGGTATAGTTGGTGAAGCCTGCAGGGTGGGCGCGGGCGAGTCAGCCCCTGCACGGGCCCAGCTGGCCCACCACCCA
The DNA here is from genome assembly GCF_000164805.1 of Carlito syrichta. NCBI lineage: Eukaryota > Metazoa > Chordata > Mammalia > Primates > Tarsiidae > Carlito > Carlito syrichta. The sequence goes on along the minus strand of NW_007256000.1, from coordinate 143,863 downwards.
GCACCACAGGCTGGCCAACGAGGCCCCACCGGCCTCCAGGTGACAGGCCCAGGGCCGGCCCACTGCCCAGAGCAACAGGCTGGTCCAGGGTACCCCATTGTCCTCCATGGTGACAGGCTCGGGGCCGGCCCTCCACCCAGAGCCACAGGCCGGCCCAGGGTGCCCCACTGGCCTCTAGGTGACAGACCCAGGGTCAGCTCACAGCCCAACACCACAGTCTGGCCCAGGATGCCCTGCTGTCCTCCAGGGTGACAGGTTCAGGGCCAGCCCAACGTCCAGCACCACAGGCTGGCCCACAGTGCCCTGCCAACCTCCAGGTGACAGGCCCAGGGTCAGCCCACCACCCAGAGCCACAGGCTGGCCCAGGATGTCCTGCGGGCCTCCAGGTGACAGGCCCAGGGCCAGCCCACTGCCCAGAGTCACAGGCCGGCCCAGGGTGCCCCACTGGCCTCTAGATGACAGACCCAGGGTCAGCTCACAGCCCAGCAACACAGGCTGGCCCAGGGTGCCCTGCTGTCCTCCAGGGTGACAGACCCAGGGCCAGCCCACCTCCCAGCACCACAGGCTGGCCCAGGGTGCCCTGCCAGTCTCCAGATGACAGACCCAGGGTCAGCTCACAGCCCAGAGCCACAGGCTGGCCCAGGGTGCCCCACTGTCCTCCAGAGTGATAGGCCAAGGGCTGGCCCACTGCCTAGCACCACAGGTTGGCCCAGGGTGCCCCACTGACCGCCTGGTGACAGACTCTGGGTCATTCATTCCACCGTCCAGCACCACAGGCTGGCCCACAGTGCCCCCCAGCCTCCAGGTGATGGGCCCAGGGGCTCCTCTCACCGTCAATGCCCAGCAGCCCCTTCCTCTTGTTCTCTGGGCATGGCTCAAACTGCTCGATGATGTTCTGGCAGCTCTCAAGGGTCACATCTGCCATCTAGGCCAAAGCAGGCATGAGCCCAGGCTGGCCCATCAGGAGCCCAGGCTGGCCCATCAGGAGCCCAGGCCGGCCCATCAGGAGCCCAGGCCGGCCCATCACAGGCCCAGGCTGGCCTCAGGCGTCTCCTCATCCTCAACCCCAGGGTCCCAGGACTTGAGACTCCGTGGCCAGCAGGACCACAAGTGGCCATGTGGCTTTCAAATCACTCTTACTGGGATTCCTCGGCAGGGAGGGTCCTGGGTGCCCAGCGGGACCACCCCCTCACTGCCACCTAAGTGGCCTGGCATGGCATGGAGGTCTGCGAGAGGGAGGCAGGAGGGTGAGGATCTGCATCCCCCTTGAGGAGCCGGGCTCCTTCCTGCATCTACCCGCGTCCTGCACGGCAACCCTCCCAGGAACACCCAGGCGACCCTGAGGGCCCGAGACCAAGGGACCCCAAGGGCCCAGTGATACAGCCGAAGCCGGGAGCCCCCGGCCCGGGGCAAGTCTGTGGCGGGACTTCCGGGAGGCCCCAGAGCATGGCGGGTGCTGGAGCGGGAGCCTAGAGCCACTGTGGGCCCAGGGAGGCACCAGCCCTGGCCCAGCCCTGCCCCACCCAGCTCCCACCTTCTGCTCCACCTCCAGAAAGCGCTGCAGGTCGGCGGCAGCCAGGTAGTCCTTGTGGTCGCTGTAGGTGAGCAGGAGTAGGTAGAGGTCTCGGCGTGTGGACATCATCTTGTAGAAGGCACAGAACTCCTCGAAGCCCAGCGTCCCCTGCTGATCATCCGTGTCCGCCTCCTGCAGCACGAGGCCTCTGTCCCCATTCACGTCCCACCCAGCACCGCATCCAGCCAAGCCCACAGCCCACTCTTCCCTCCTACTCTGCCCACATCACGGGCACTCCCAGGGCACGAGCAGCAGTGCTTGTACCACCCCGCCCGGAGTCCACACTGGAGCCCACACTGTCCACATAGAGTCTACACTGCCCATGCTGGAGTCCACACCACCTACCCTGGAGTCCCACTGGGCTGGAGGCCGGGCCTCCCAGAGGATGCGGAGGTGCCAAAGGCTGTGAGTGGGAACCCTGGGGATGGGCTCCTTGGAAGGGCCTGCCGGACACCCTTGAGCCCTAAGGACCGGGTTTGGGCCCAAAAAGGGCACAGGAGCCTGCAACCAGGTGAGCACACAAGCTGCTGAGAGGCATCAGGCACCAGTGTGACACAGCTCAGCTTGCTCTCGGGTGCCTGGCGGAGGGACACAGCTCCGGGTCTCGCACTCCTAGCAACCTCCCTGGCTCAGCCTCCCAGAAGGCTGCTGGGACCGGTGGGCAGCCTGCCACCACCTCCACCCTGCCCACCACGGATGGTGTAGTCAGAGGTGGCACAGGCTGCATCTGATGTGCCTTGAAGGCAGGCTCTGCTCTATGCGCCATCCACCTAGCCCTGGACACACAGATGTCTGGCCGGCTCATGTCCACAGACACTGGCTGTGTCCTTGGCCCACACAGCAGATCAGGGCCATCCCCCATGATGTGGGAAAAGCCCGTTGAATGTCCCAGAAATGCCTGGGCTGCCATCCCAGCAGTCATGGGCTGCCCAGAGGCCTCTTTGCAGATGAAGCCACTGTCCTCCCAGAGCCCTCAGCAGGCAGAAGAGCTGTGTGCTCAGCAGGCCGCCGTGGTCTCCAACAGAGGCTGGGAGGAGCCCAGCGTGGCAGTGGGAGCAGGCCACAACGGCTGTCTCCAACATTCAGGCCCACAGGAAAGCACCCAGATCCCTCCTCGAGCCATGGAGGCACCATAGCCCAACAGTGACAAATGCCAGGTCAACACCATGGACAGCAGCTCCCATGGCCTGCTGGTCTTGGGCCCCCTTGACTGGGCTGGTCGCCCTCCAGGGACCGTGGCAGGGCTAGGCAGGGCTGGGTAGGGCTGAGGCCCATTCCACTGTGGCTGCTCCCCATGAGCTAGCCTCTCTGCCCCCATGCTGGCCACATGTCCAGGGTGGGGCTGCTGCCTGTGTGCCACCAAGCAGGAAGGGAGCCCTCCTCCCTTTGTCCCAGGGCCCCCGCAGAGGGCAGTGCACGCGGGCTCTAGGCCAGGCGCTCGGGACTGGGCCATCTCCAGCTGGCCTGACCACCATGGGCCGTGGGCCTTGACCGCAAGGGCTGGGGTCCCAGGTCCTGGCTTCCCTCCAGAGCCTACCCTGGAGTCCACCCTGCCTGCACCCCGCTTGAGATCTCCCCTATGCTTTCTCAAGTTCTGGTTGGAGCCAGTGCAGGGCGAAGCCTGGGCTGGTCAGAGGGACCACAGGAAGGGGGCGCTGTGTACCCAGAGGTTCAGAATCCTCCCAAGAGGCGCGGACGAGCAGGGGCTTCCCAGAGCCACAACTAAGGTGCGTGTTCAAGCCGCAGCTTCCAGGAACTGCAGGCCCCAGAGCTGGGCGTGCACACCAGATGAGGGGCTCTCCCCTGCAGGAAGGCTGCTCAGACCCTGCACCCCAAGTCCTGATTGTCTGGTTCCTGGCACAGCCACACCACTGTGAAGGACCTGCTGACCCTAGGGCTGCCCCCAAGGTTGGTAGGCAGAGAAAGCGGGTATGGACATGAGTGCCCTGCCAGCTGCCACTGCCAGGGAAGACCCTGTCCCCACTGCGCCATCGGGAGGGGCCATGAACCCTGCAGTCCTCAGAGCGCCCTCCCTCACAACACACCCTGTGCTACCAGTAGGCTGTGTCCACTCACTACGAAAGGAACAGGCAACAGCCACCAGAGTCTGAACCAGACAGAACTGTCAGGCCATGAAAGTGTGTGTGTGTGTGCACGCGTGTGCACACACATGCGCGTGGGCATGCTATATGTGTTTGCAGGTGCATGCCTGCTGTGTGCATGTATGCAAGTGTGTGTATGTGTGTACCTGTGTGCATGCATACACGTGTGTAAGTGTGTGCACCTGTGCACGCAGATGTGTGTGCTCATGTGTATGTGTGTTGAAGCTGCAGGGCCTGGTGCTCAAGCTCATGGAACCTTTCTCCAGGCTGCAGCGAGGTAAGGGGACCCCAGAGTCTTGTTCCCTGGCTCAGGCCCTACCGCCCCAGTCAGGACCTGCTGACACAGAGCTCCAGAAAGAGAAACTCATTACAGGTCGGCCCCACGGAGGGATGCCTTTTCATAACGTCTCACGTCGGGGCAGCGGAAGAGGCCAGGAGGGGGCGCTGCAGCCTGCCAGGCAGGGCTCACCAGGCTGACGTGCCCCGTTAAGACTGTGGAGTTCAGGAGGGCAGGAAAGGGGGTGCAGCTTCATCCAGGCACCCACAGGAAAGGCCAGTCCACTGGCAGGGCCGGTCCCTGGGGTTCAGATCCCTTCCCCAGGCAAGGCAGGCAGCACCAGGGCCTTGCCCCCGCAGGGTCCCA
>NW_007256000.1:138904-139305 GCF_000164805.1 Carlito syrichta | reverse complement strand
AAGGCCCAGCTGCATCCCCCTGACACCCACCTCCGGCCTGCAGTCCCCTGGCATCCCCCGGCAGAGCTGGGCCGCCTCCCCTGCTACCCACCTCCAGGCTCCGTCCCCCACAGGCTCTGGGGCAACGGGTCAGGCGGCCTCCCCTGCCGCCCGCTCCCGGACCTGCAGCCCCCTGGCAGCCCCCACAGGCTGGCTGCCTTACCCTGAACATCTGCTTGACCCTCTGCCTGGGCAGGTTCACATTCAGCTTGTGTAGAAGCTGCTGGACCTCGCCAATGCTCAGGCTGCCATCCCCGTTCTTGTCCGCCTCGTCGAACGTCTGCTTCAGCCACTTTGGGGCCGAGTTAGGGCCAACGCAGGACACTGCCACCCCACCGCCCCACCCCTGCCCAGCCCCCTGA